>NC_034414.1:1708647-1718581 GCF_002078875.1 Numida meleagris | reverse complement strand
GCTTTGGTTGGTTCTCCCTAATCAGACAACTTGTTCCTTTCTGCTTTTGACGCATGGAGCAAAATAAAACACTTCAGCAAAGTGCTGTTTTCCAAACCGTCTTAAATATGTTGAAAATGGGAGTGGGTTCCGCTCAGGAAAGCATAGGCCAAGTGATCACCATGGCCTTGGACCCAAAACTCTGTTGGGCATGGCAGTGGGCTGCAGAGCCACACTCGGAGGGAGAGAGATGGGAACGCTCCTCATACTTCTCACCTTTGGACCTTCCCAAGGACACCTCAGACCTTGAGTATATTGGTGTTCATTGCCTTAGGATAGGTGTTCTCACTTATTTTGCAGAATGTGAGGCAAACAAGTGCTCTAAGCACATCCTCCACATTTGTCTGGGTATCATAAACGTGTTTTCTCCCACGTAGAATTTAGGATTGGAGAATAAGCATGGGATTGGGCTCATGTAGCTCTTGAAATTGCAATCTCATCTTCCTAAGACGAGAAAATCAATATACCTCTAACATACAAAGTGTTTCAGGATCTGAAGAGCTTATGCTCCTTTGTTGTATCCCCCTGTAGAGGCTGTGAAAAGCAACAAATACAAACATTAAGAAGGTGAGATAGGGTTGCTTCTTGTAGACACGTCTTTGGGGACAATGCAAGCATGGTCTACCTCACTGTGTCACTCACATTTTTAAAAGGACTTGTACGCTCGCTGGGATGGGAAGGAAGCCCAGCCCAAGGCAGGACACAGCGCTCTGGGGCAGAGTTTCTCCTCCAGTGAGAGGTGCGTGCGTGCTGGTTGAGACAACTGACCAAGACCCAAGGAAACAGCAGCAAACACCAGGGCACCTCTTGCATGATGTTTATTGAAAGATTTAGAGTGTCTAATCACACAGCATTGTCAATATGTCCTATATGGATAAAAGGGTGCTAAAATTTTCCTTCCACAGAGGTCTGTTTTCTGATGGTTAGCAGTTTAGAAATGGGAAAGGGCCAGATCTCTGAAATTGGTGAGAACTGCATTCCACCCTATCTCCGAGTGCCTTGCTGCACTCACCTCCCGGCACTGCATCTCGCCTGGCTTCTCTGGGGACTAACTTCGGGGAGGGTAATCCCAAAGTCCCCAAAGCCCACGCTTCCTTTGTGATGGGGGTCCTCCTCTTTTGTGCTTGAATAATTAAATCCCCACTTGGAGCGGTGCTGCTAAGTGGGTTCGCGAGTTCTGTGCTGGGCTGTCCTCCATGCTTACCACCCTTTGGGATGATCAGCGAAATGTGATGAAGAGATACCCCAAGAGATGTAATATAGGATTTAGGTGACAATGAGCTCTTGTTCTCAAATATTTATGACTTCCGAGTGAACTTCTCCTAAGCATTCCACGTGGGAGTGCTCAGGCTTCACTGAGGTTCCATCATCGGTGGTCTGCTTCTGTCCATCAGAAGAGAAAAACAATCTCTTCTAAAGAGAAGACATTTCCTTTCATTTTTGCTTGAATTTATCAGTAAGGGATGAAGAAATAAAGAGATGCTTTTCTTCTTCGATTCCAACCTGTAGCTAGTCACTTCAGCTTCCATCTGTAACCCTCTGTGTGAGGCTCTCCGACCATTGGCAACATCCCACCTTCTCCAGGACAGACCCCCCCCCCCAACACTCCAGCGCCTTCCCCTACCTCCAGGCCCGCTTCATGGAAAGCAAAGCCTGGCCGTGCCCAGCTAAAAGCCGCCCTGATGTCTCCGGCACACGAGCAGCGCCTTCCTCCTCACCCTGCTCAGGGCATCCCTCACCTCCTTGTTCCTCAGGCTGTAGACGAAGGGGTTGAGCATGGGGGTGACGGCGGTGTAGAACATGGAAGCCACTTTGTCCAGCTTGACTGACCTCCTGGATGCGGGCCGCATGTACATGAAGGCGACCGCCCCATAGAAGAGGAGAGTCACTGAGAGGTGGGAGGTGCAGGTGGAGAAGGCCTTGCGCCTGGCCCCAGGGGAGCGGGTCTGCAGCACGGCGGCCAGGATGAGGCCGTAGGACAGCAGGGTGGCCATGCTGGTGGTGCCCACAATGCAGCTGACAAAGACGAGCATCAGAGTATCGTTGATGCTGGTGTCAGAGCACGAGAGGGCAACGAGCAGTGGCCCTTCGCAGTAGAAGTGGTCCAGGAGGCCGGAGGCGCAGAAGGAGAGACGAAGCATGGCGACTGTGTGCACGGAGGAGTTGAGGGCCCCCACAGCATAGCAGCCGGCCACGAGGCGCAGGCACAGTCCCCGGGACATCACCAACACATACCAGAGCGGGTTGCAGATGGCCACGTAGCGGTCGTATGCCATGGTGGCCAGGAGGAAGGCTTCTGCTGTGCCAAACGCGACATAGAAGTAAAGCTGAGTGAGACATCCCGCGTAGGAGATGGTTCTGCTCCCTGCCAGGAGGCTGAGGAGGAACTTTGGGGTGATGCTGGAGGAGATGCTGATGTCCAGGAGGGACAGGTGGCTTAGGAAGAAGTACATAGGGGTGTGCAGCCTGGGTTCACACTTGATTAAGAGGATCATCCCCACATTTCCCATTAGGTTGACAAGGTACATGGTGAGGAACACCACAAGGAGCCCCTCCTGCAGGTCAGGGCGACCACTGAACCCTGCAAGAGTGAACTCGGTCACCACGGAGTGATTTGCCCATACCATGGTTAGCGGAGGAAACGAGGGTTGGAAATGCTGGAAACCAGCCTGGCTGAGGTCCAGGTCCCTCTTGCACGTGGGAATCCTGCAATGGCCGGTGTCTTTCCTGAGTCACAAATAAGGACATCTGCATTATTCTTTGAAGAAGGGTTTTTGAGTTGCCCCTACACATAGGAGATGCCAAATGGAAATAGAATGGAAGTCTTCTTTTCTGCTCTTCCTTGCTGCCCCTTCCAGACAAACAAATCTCAGTCCTGCCAAAATTTGGACAGGATCCCAAGCTTCCAGCAATTGGAATGAATCTATCTGGACAAAACTGGCTCTCTTGGAAACTAATAACATAATTCATTTTCCACTTCTGCCATTTCTGCGCTTTCCTTGAAATCCTTTATCATGAAAACAAAAGGTTTCCTAGAAGCTAGCTAGAAAACCCGCAGGAAGCACAAAACAAAAGGGAAATCCCTATCTCCTAACAACATTGCTTCACCCACCTCTTGTCCCGCCGGTCAGGACTCCTCCACCCTCCCTGAGATGCACAGCCACTCCTGTGTCCATATCCGTGCTCCAGCAACGGAGAACCTCTGCGCTTGCACTCAGGGCACCCAAAGCGATGCCTCGCCAGTGGAGCTCCAGGTTTTATTCTCCTCCCATGGATGCGTGCAATTGCCCATACACCTCCTCATGGGGCTGACATCACCTTTCTCAGCTCCTCAGAGTGGGTAATCCTCCCGGGCATCAGAGATCGTGCCATCTTTCTCCTCGCTGTTTCAGGGCACTCGGAAGTGCCTGGCTGGCGCAGCTCCCGCCGCTGGAGGCGAAGCTTCGAGCGGGAAGCAGCTCCTTGATGAGTCAGAGCAATATGCTTTGGGTTCTCCTCGGCTTTCAGAAGAGGTGTTAAATGCTGAAAAGGGAACTGTAATGAAATAAAAGCAAGAGGTAACAAGCAGCACTTTGAGGTGACACCTTCCCTCCCAGCTCCTCTACCTTTCCCTTTGGTTTTGCTCTTTGTTGTCCAAAATAGCATCTCCATTGGGCAGGTGGGAAATACCTGAACCTCAACAATGGGCAATGCCAGGCCTAAGGATAGGCAAAAAGGAAAGCTGCTTCAAGAGGGTCGACAGGGAGAGCTGGAATCTTCCTGAAAAAAACCAATTGTAGTGTTGTGCTTTAAAGCAGAGAGAACTGATGGTCAGGTGGAGGTCTGTAGAAGGGAGGATGAGAGAAGGGAGGAAATACTGAGATTCATTTCTCAGCCAGAAGGATTTCATTTGAACATGCGTGGATTTCCCCTAGAATAGAACAGAGTGGAATAGAGTTGAAGCAGAATGGAATGGAACATATGGAACGGAATGAAACAGAAGGGAATGGGAGTGGAATGGGATGAATGGAATAGAAAGAAATGGAGTAGAAAAAAAGTGCAGAATGGCATGGGATCAAGTGGAATGGAACGAAATGGAATGGAGTTGAGTAAAAAGAAATTGAATGGAACAGAGTAGAAATAAATGGAATGGAGTAGAAAGGAATGGAAGGAAAGGGAGTAGAAAGGAATGGAATGGACTGAACAGAATTGCATGGCAAGGCATGAATGGAGTAGAATAGAAAGGAGTAGAGAATCTGAAGATCATCTCCAGTGGATAACACGTGGAGACCTCATCTTTTCTGTTCTTTTCTTATGAAAATCTTCTTCTTCGTATATTTTGATCAGAGCAGTAGAAATAAGGTACACATGGCAAAATTACAGTGGCACTGAATCACAAGTTATGCGGACAGCAGAAATAAATAACTTTTTTTGCTCTCTGGAGTTAATGCACCTTGTAGCACACATTCACAACAGAGCTGCTTGAGTCCATGCCCCCTACCCAACAGCCTTTCTATTGTGAAATAGCAGAGCCCCCCAAGCGGCACAGTGGTGATGCATCCTGCCCTTGGACAACCCTACAGCGTTGTGAGTGCTACGAACGCTGTGCTGGAAGGAGCAGCTCAGAGGCTCTTCCTACTGGGAAGCAACAGTGCAAGAATGTATTAAAGAAGAAATGGATAATTCAAGCGAGCAGGGCCTTTGGGGAAAGCTCACTGCTCTTGAGGAGCCCCAGTGCACCCGTGGTAATTTGTCCTGAGGGTGTGGGATAAAGCTTAAACCACCCTGCCACACCAGGAGATGCAACAGGATTCTGTTCTGGTGGCAGACAGAGCGATGGAGCCTGTACAGCAGCTTCAGCCCAAGGAGCAGGGAGTGCATTTCTGAGACAGATACAGAATACAATGGACCAGAAAGGGCAATTTTTCGAGAATGTTTGGGGCAGATGTGTGCTGGACGACACGGGGCTGAGCGTCTCTGCCAGCAGCAGGAAAGCTGTGCACATCCCCTGCAGGATCCTCTGTCACCACCCAGCTGATGAGTTTTTGTCTATGCCCGGGTTCGTGGCAATAGGAAAGAGAAGCGCAGAAGCTCCACCGATTTGAGGTGAATCAATGCAATAAAAAACGTGCAACAAATTTGGAAAAAAGAGGAGAAAGAGAACAATGGACATTCAACAACACCTCTAAACCTGGTGCCGGCGTAACCTTACGTGAGTGCCATCTGTCTGAGCTCAGAAGGAGCAGAGCACAGGCAGTGTTTACAAGACCACAGCAAACTCTGATTCCTCACGTGGAGCAGGGAAACCCAGATGTGAGCTCTGAGGGGCGTTACTGAGAAGGCACAGGAACCACAGAATCACAGATTCATTATGGTGGGAAAAAGATGATGTGCAAGATTGCAAACAGCTAAGCAAGGGAAAGGAAGGATTCTCCACCCTCTGTGAAAAGCTATGGATTATGTTATGAATACATATGCGTCTCTATGCAATAGGGGATCTCTTTCCCCGCTGGCTACATGATGCATCAAGGAATCTGAAGCTGGGATCAAGGGAAGCCAGGGATTTCTGTCCATTCTCTGAGATTCGGAGAGACACAGCTTATCACTGATAGCCATGTTTATGAAAGCGGTGAGTAATTCAGATGAGAAGGGGAGGTTTTCTTTTGAAACCTTTCCATTCACGGAATTGCAATGAGGAACGCTAGTCTCACCTTAATGGATCCAACCACATCGCTAGAGAGTCAGAAAACCACTCAGGCCTGGCGTCTTGTCTGCTGAATGCTACACCAAAGAAAGCAGCAAACGAAGGTGCCGTACTATCCCACTGACGTCTCCCCATCGAGAAGAGCTGTCATTTTTTCTCCAAGTAAGCGCAGGTACCAGGAGCATGGCAGGGGGAAACCACTCCAGCGTGACCGAGTTTGTCCTCCTGGGCTTCACCACCCTGCAGGAGCTGCTCTTTGGGATTTTCTTCCTCATCTACATCACCACTCTGGTAGGCAACCTTGGGATGATCGTCCTCATCAGGACCGACCCTCATCTTCACACCCCCATGTACTTCTTCCTCAGCCACCTCTCCTTCCTGGATGTCTGCTACTCTTCAACCATAACTCCAAAGCTCCTGCTGGGCCTCCTCGCTGAGAGGAAAGTCATTTCTTTCCGCGGCTGCCTCACGCAGTTGTTTTTCTATTCAGTATTCATCACCACGGAAGCCTTCTTTCTGACCATCATGGCCTATGACCGCTGCGTGGCCATCCACCGGCCCCTGCGCTACTTGGTTGTCATGTCCCACAGGGTCTGCATCCATCTGGTGGTGGGCTCCTACGTGGCCGGCAGCCTGAACGCCTTGGTGCACACCACAGCTCTCCTCCAACTGTCCTTCTGCGGCCCAAACGTGCTCAAGCATTTCTACTGTGAAATCCCACCACTCCTGCGGCTCTCATGCTCTGTCACCTGGCTCAACGAGGTCTTGATGCTCTCGTGTGCCGGCTTCATCATCGCCTCCTTCGCCTTGGCCGTCCTCATCTCCTACACCCTCATCCTGCTCACCGTCTGCAGCATCCGCTCCGCTGCGGGCAGGCACAAAGCCTTCTTCACCTGCGCCTCCCACCTCACCGCTGTCACGCTCTTCTGCAGCTCCGCAGCTTTCTTGTACCTCCACCCCCTTTCCAGGCGCGCAGAAGAAGAAAGGAAAACGGCCTCCATCTTCTACACCGTGGTGACCCCCATGCTCAACCCCTTCATCTACAGCCTGAGGAACGCGGAGGTGAGGAGCGCCCTGAGCAGAGCCCTGAGGAAGGCCCCCTCCTGCGTCCATTGTCAGTGCTCTCCCTCCAACTGAATTCTAACGTCACCATGGACTGTGCAGAGGAAATGTGTTGGACACCTGATGGAACTGGTTGGGCTGGGCGCTGTGGGGGTGATGCTTTTCCAAGGGCTGTGTCCAGTGAAGAATGAACGACCTGTAATTTTGATTTTTGGTAGGAGGAAGGAAAGAAGGAATAGCAGTCGTAAAAACACTTCCGTTGCTGGTGAATCTTTTAAAGGAAAAGACATTACGAGCACTGCATATACCCGCATAAGGAGATGAGCTTCTAGTAAATACAGATATATATAGATCTTCTATAATAATTAGAACTGTATCACAGGGGAAAGCGGAGATTTTTGCAATTTGGTTTAAAATTTTCTATGTTGCTGACTAAGGTTTTGTGTTCATTCAATAAACCTGTTGTGTTATTTTGCCTGGCATGTCCAACGACAGCTCGGGCAGAGCTTCTTTTCCATCCCAGCTGCAGCTAAATAAAAATTATTGCTTCCAGGTTTGTGAAGTGAGGCTTGAGTCACCTAAGAGCAGGAGTCACCAATTCTAATTGTAGGCTTTCCTATTTGGGTTAGTCACCACCAGTTCCCCTTACGGAGACAACCACGCGTTTGGAGGCTTTGATTCATCTGACCTATGTCAAACGTCCTCACCACAGTGAAAATAATTTTTCTGGAAAATATTGACAGTGTTCTCCACTTGCTGCTGGGCAGCTGAGGCTGATGGGCGGGCACGCAGCCATGGCAAATGTGGATTTTGTCCGGAGCCGTCACTCTTGGGGCCGTTCTGAAGGGTTGGTTTCAGCACCAGGGGCAGCTGCAAACGTTTGCATCAATTCTTTTCATTTCCCCGTGTGTCTGTGACACAAATAGCCCCTAAAAAGAAGTAGGAAGAACACTCAGGCTTTTGGTTAACTTGCTGAAGTCGATCATGTTTACTTCTCAGTGCACATCTCCTCCTAAAGGAGCAGTACCCAAAGTTATCAGCTCCCCAGAGACATTTCCTGCGTGACCAAACCAGGGGGAGGAATGGGCCACGCTTGTTAAGGAAAGCATCATATAAATGGCAGCTTTTCTCCGTCAAGGGTTGATGCCCTTTCCAGCTCCCAAATCATCCTTGCCTTTCACACAAACCAGGGGAGACACGAGCTTATAGCTCATGTCACCTGTGGGTGTAGGAGGGAACAAGTCTCAGCTTTGTGCCTCCATAAGCTGGGAAGGGTCCCGAGATACGAGCCAACAGGTGAGTTGGAGAGCATTGCCCAAGGCCAGCCAGAGGGACCCACAGAGAGCTGAGCTGCCGGGAAGGGAGGACTTGGGCAGGAACCTCTTTGCACGACAATCACTCGCCCAAGGTCAGGGTCTCCCTGGCACAGCCCAGGGATCCAGAAGCAGCTTTTGTAAGCTGAGTGCAGCTGCTAGCACTAAGGAAAAGGCCACAGTCTCAGCTAATTACGATTCCTGGCTTTGTCATAATCACACAGTGAACAGAGGGCAGGCAGTCTGGAGAAGGCAAGGCATGGGCTTTCTAAAGCCTTGCTTGATGCAGATGTGTTATAGAGCCAGCAGCAGGCATCGAATAGCCAGAACTTATCATGGCAGGCTCCAGGGCAGCAAGCACCTGCAGCATCCCTGGCCACATGCACAATTCCTCTGAACTTGGACTGTGGGGCAAAAAGGAAACATGCCGATTTTGTGCGCCTGTGCATCTCTGCTTCCCAGCTGCAACTGTGTCGTGATGATGGCCGAGGGAAATCACACCCCCATCACTGAGTTTGTGCTCTCGGGATTCTCAGAGAAAAGGGGCATCCAGACTGTCCTCTTTCTGGTGTTCCTGCTGATCTACGTGGTGACTCTGCTAGGCAACGCAGGCATGATCATGTTGATCAGGCTGGACTCCCGGCTTCACACCCCCATGTACTTCTTCCTGAGCAGCTTGTCCTTCCTCGACATCTGCTATTCCTCCTCCATCACTCCCCGCGTGCTCTCAGACCTCCCAGCATCACGGAAGCTCATTTCCCACTCCGCGTGCCTGGCACAATTTTATTTCTATGCTGTCTTCGCCACCACAGAGTGCTACCTCTTGGCCGTGATGGCGTACGACCGCTACGTGGCCATCTGCAGCCCTCTGCTCTACATCTTCTCCATGTCTGGCAGAGTTTGCGCGCTACTGGTCGCCAGCTCGTACCTCGTCGGGGTTGCAAATGCCACCATTCACACTGGGTTCACATTCAGGCTGTCCTTCTGCGGTCCCAACCTCATCAATCACTTCTACTGCGACGGTCCCCCACTCTACGCCATCTCTTGCACGGACCCCACCGCCAACGAGATTGCGATGTTCCTCGTGGTTGGCTTCAACATGCTCATCACCAGCGTGACCATCCTCATCTCCTACGCCTACATCCTGCTCGCTATCCTCAGGATGCGCACGGCTGCCGGCAAGCGCAAAGCCTTCTCCACGTGCGCGTCCCACCTGGCCGCCGTCACCCTCTTCTATGCATCTGCTGCTTCCATGTACTCACGGCCCAGCTCCAGGCGCTCCCAGGACCTGGACAAGGTGGCCTCTGTGTTCTACACCATGGTGACCCCCATGCTGAACCCCCTCATCTACAGCCTGAGGAACAAGGAGGTAAAGGACGCTCTAGGGAAAGCAATGGAGAGGAAGCGTTTGTCTGACAAATAGCCATCCTGAGTGAGTCTGGGGAATGGAGAGGTCTTCTCAGAAATGTTTATACCCCTGTATTCCTGTCGTGTTGAGACGCGGAAAGAAAGAATGTTCTCCAGTGACCTATGAATGAGCGAAGGAAGAAAAGCAATGGGAAATCTCCACCGTGTTTCTCAATGCTCGGTCTTGGGCTGACCTTGGATCAGTCCTTCTACCGACCTGGCTCAGTCAGCATTGCTTTAGCTACTTTTCTGCATATTTACAGTCTGAAATAGAAAACTTCAGGAACTGAAGCCCTTCTGACCCCGAGTGACAGGAGCGAGGCACGTACAGCTGACCTCCCGCCTTGGGTTGCGGGAGGAACTTGGCTTGCGTTGATGAGTTAGGCAATGTCATTCAAAATCATTCTCCAAATCCCCATTTCCTCCCTTC
>NC_034414.1:1695961-1707871 GCF_002078875.1 Numida meleagris | reverse complement strand
TCTGCCCTGAGAAGGGGAGCGTCATCGCTTGTGATGGAAATAGCCTTAACCCCCTGGATGACAAGAGCCTGGAGCTCAGGCCTGCTGGGAGAGCTTTCTGTAAGTCAAGCTCACACGCTTTGGTTGGTTCTCCCTAATCAGACAACTTGTTCCTTTCTGCTTTTGATGCATGGAGCAAAATAAAACACTTCAGCAAAGTGCTGTTTTCCAAACCCTCTTAAATATGTTGAAAATGGGAGTGGGTTCCGCTCAGGAAGGCATCGCCACAGCCTGGAAGCTGGGAGGTCAAGACCTCTGGCACGATCCCCCCACCACATCCTTATCCCTAAATTGGAGAGATATGGATTTCAAGGGTCTACAAATCAGTGCATAACAAATTGCTTGGAAGGTCGCAGCCAGAGCGTTGCGGCAAGTGGCTCTACGTCCAGGTGGAGGCCAGTAATGAATCTTACTTGATGATCTCCTTTATTCTCAGGACCTCAATTCCCTACCTGTTAGGGATAATGAATCCTTCCTGGAATAAGTCCTCTTGCCCTAGATGTCCTCCTGTTCAGACCACACTCAAATCCATGTGCCTGCTAGCCACCTGGTCGTCAGGCTTGGCCCTTACAACCTTTCAGAGCGTGCCACCGAGGGGACTCTCCTATTCCACATTCACAGTCTTCAGTGCACTCCTCCTGCCCATCTGTGCCAGGATACCCAGCAGGACCCTGAACCCTTATTCTGGCCCTGTTTGCCCCTTGCACACCCAACCGCTTCCTCCCCCGGTGGGCAGCCACTAGTGTTGCCCTTTGCAGAAACCCAACAGCTGAGCTACCACCTGCATCCCGAGCTCTTCGTGAGCTCATTTTTGAGAACATCTTTTCCTCAGATTAGATTAAATGGGCTCTCCTCACATCTGCCTTCGACTTCATCTCCTCTGACCTTACCATGCTGGCTAGTGACAAGAGCTGGGAGAAATAAAGCAGAGAGCAGACCTCATGGAGATGTTCTTGCCAACTCTTTCAGATCCCCTCCTTCAAATTGCTTGCATCAGTCACTCTCCATCAGTAACAGGAGGGTGCCAAGTAACCATTTTAGTCAACAGCTAGAAAAACAAGCAAAGGGAACATGCATTCTATGATACTCATTCTATGACTCTATTCATGAATCTTTTATTTTATCTATGACCCCAGTGACCATGTATGTTAGATGCAATTCCTGCATCTGCTTGACTGCCAATCCCACCTTATATCTCAGGGTTTCCCAGGTCATACGGTTCATGTCCCTGCTGCATGTTGGCGTGCTGTAGTCCTAAGGCATGATACTGAAGCCAGTGACCACCAGGTATCAGAACGGCAGATAAAATCTCTGCAGTAAACGTTATTTTGGAGAAACTTCTTTTTTTCACCAGTTCAGTGGTCAAAGCACCTATCTGAGGCATTGGAAAGGCCAAGATTTTCCCACCCTCTCTCTGCAGAGATTTTTTGGGGCTGTAGCCATCTACTTATTACCTCTACTTATTTTTTTCCCCCTTTTACTGCTCTTCGATAGAAAATTGGTTCAAGACTTTCAGGTAAACAAGATGAGGAAAAAAATAAAAAAACCTTTCTCTTTGTCGCAAATCCTGTGCCTACTGAAAACCTCTGCTACTCTTCCTTGGTACCTCACTTTTAGTCTGCCTCATTCCCTCTTTAGGAGTTCCGTAGAACTCACTGAAATATGGTGTCACTGCTTTATAGAAGCAAAAAATAGGAAGGAAGGGGCACAGTTATTGTGCTGAGTCTGCATTTCACGGCAGCACGTCATGGAGAACAAAACCTAGCTTGACCGACCCTCAAAAAACACCAGAGCCACCAAGTCCTAATGCAGAATAAATATTCCTTCTTAAAGGCACCCAAATCTCACATATGTAAATACACTGAGGAAGCATGTTTGTTTTACATCTCGTAGCAATTGGAAAGACCAACAGGATGGAAAAGGTGTTACGAAAGAGGCAGAAGGACCAGCGCAATAGCAAGGTGTTACAAAGGAAGGGAAGCAGATCGCTCACCCGAACCAGAAGAATCTGGGTTCACAGGGAAAAGCTCCCACCAAGGAGGGGTCTCCAGAAAGAAAACCCACCTTGGTGGCAGTCAGCCCTTAAATGAGGCCTAAGAGGTGAATTGCCTTCACCTGTGCTCCCAGGGCTGGCTGGGTCTTTCCTCCGGGTGCTCAATCAGTGGTTCATGCCGGGACTCGGCAGTTCCCATACACATCTACCTGATGTAGTGGGT
The DNA here is from genome assembly GCF_002078875.1 of Numida meleagris. Taxonomy (NCBI): domain Eukaryota; kingdom Metazoa; phylum Chordata; class Aves; order Galliformes; family Numididae; genus Numida; species Numida meleagris. Next base: position 1,705,616 of record NC_034414.1, on the reverse strand, counting down.
TGCCAAATTCAAAGCTGCATGAGTTTCAGAATTTCCTTTTATTTTGAGATGCAATCCTAAGGAGAGGTGACTATGGAGGGTCAGGCTGGCTGGGTTTCACTGCCATCCGAGTCCCTGCAGTTCTCCGTGCCCCCACAGCTGGATTAGTCTGTGGCTGGAGCACACAGTAGATGCATGAAGAAGCCTGTCCTGTAGAACAAGGAGACGACTAGCAGGCGGGAGGCACGTGGGTTGAAGGCTCTGGACCTGCTCTGTGTGGAGTGTACCCTCAGAACACTGGGAGAGGGCATACAGGCATGAGATCACTATGCTTCCACTAGGGCTAATCCTGTTTATGCTAACGAAAGCAAGGATAACTCTCTCCCTTATGAGTTTATCAGAGCCCGAAAGCTTTAGCTGGAGGCTGAGGTCACAGAAGAAATGGCTGGCTATTTTGATCCTCGAGGTTCCTTCCAACCCAAGCCATTCTATGACTCTACGATACGATTCTAGGAACTTCCCAAAAGATCCCTCAACCGTGCAACTGGCGTATATCACTGTGTAAAGACAGTCGAGGGTGTAGGCCATCGAGATCAGCTGGACACAGGCCTCCTTTGGCAGCAGGACAGCATAGAGCAGCGGGCTACAGGTAGAGGTGTAGCGGTCATGTGCCGCGATAGCCACGAGGCAGCACTCAGCAATCCCAAAGAGCGTGAAGCTCTAAAGTTGGGCTGTTCAGTCCAAGGAAATACCTTTGTTCCCTGAGGCTGAGGACACCAACGTGTTGGGCGTGATGGTTCTGGGGTCCACAAGGGAAAAGTGGCTGAGGAAGAAGTACGTGGGAGCGTGCGAGCCCTGGTTCGTCCCAACCAGAGCCGTCATGGCAGTGTTCCCAGGAGCATTAGCACATATATCAGCAGAAACACCTCAAAGAGAGGGAGCTGCATGCCTGGGCTTTCATCCCAGGAGGATGCAATCGTGGGCTGTGTAGTTAACTGTCACGTGTATTTTCTTCTCTGAACTGGACCTTCACAAAGAAGAGAACAGTAAAAATAAAAAGAAATACAAATAGATCCTCTCCTCCCTACGTCGTGTGCTTATCTCATCTAAACGGTTCCTTCAATAAATATTTATTGATTGCAGAGAACGTGATTAAGAAAATAATAAGATCTTTATTCACTCTCATTTGGAAAGAAACTGTGAATTCCCAGAGATCACAGATGAGTCGGAAGGGAACTCTCACATGATGGAACAAACGTCTGTAGATGGTATGATAGCTACTGCAGAGGATTCCGGGAAATTTATGAGTTAGCAAATATCAAAATGGAAAACACGATACAGCTGTAAAGAGGAAGCCTCCAGTCGTCGTGCACTTTTAGAGCTTTTAATGGATAGTGTTCAGCCGGTCCTGTGATTTGTTCTATAGGATGGCTCAGAGCAGCCTCACAGACACACACATAGACCTAGAGCAAGAGAAAGTCGCAGTCCCACAGATTACTGACTATAATGTCATCCAGACATCCTCATTTGGCTTTTAATTATTATTCTGGTCTCAAAATCGTATTTATCAAATTATCATAGATAACTTACAGTGGACAAATTCACATCGGTAGATTTGTAATGTGCATCTTTAGGAGCTCCAGTACATCAAGGCATCTTGAATATACTACTATTAAGATACCATACTCCCTCGTGCCATCGTGGGAAAAGAGAGGAAAGCAGAGGAAAGCTTTTCCAAATTAACAAAGATGTCGGTCTTTTTGGCCCCTGTGTTAGATGCATTTCCAAGGTAGATGTTCCAATTTGGCAGATATCTATAGCGATCTATCGCGTGCACTGGACACAAATACGTAGTTTCCCATCAGTGCCGGTTCCCTGTTGCTGATTTGGAGACCTTTGGCGAACTTTTCCAGCTTGAGCGTTTCCATAATTACGAGGTGTTGAGATGCTGCCTCTGAGAGAGGCCATTTCTCAATAACGTCACAGCAGTTGCTGATCTTGGTACGCTCCTGCTCCTGGAAGACAGCCCATCTCGAGGGTTTAGGAATTAATAGCTCCTCATCTCTGTCTCTCCCGAAATCACTTAGAGAAGCAGAGAAAAAGCAATAGAGATTGACCGGAGGTGGTACGCCCAGTGAGGCTGTCGGCAGCTTATCCCAACGGTCTAAGCCGGAAAGTAATAAATAGTGAAGACAACAGCCTCAGGGAGGGGCATCCGCGTGTGGACATCCAACGCCACGTGGAATCAAGAGAGAAAAGAAGATTAAGAATAAATTATTGCGAAAACTGAAGATAGATGGAAACAGTGCATGTGGTGAAGTCTGGAATGATGTTAAAGGGCAAGCTTGCTTTTTCACTTTTTGTGCTTGAAACGAGTATGTGAAGGTAGATGTACTCAGAGCTTGGTTGAAGTGTTTCAACTGTAGATGCAGCCACGTGCTAGGTATCTGCGTGCGTCTGCCATTCACTACGCAACTCCAAGTCACTTGTCTTCATTTTTTTTTTCGAAGGGAAATACGGTGACAAGGCTCAGCCCACTAAATCCGTGAGATTTCTGACGAAAACTTGGGCTGTTTTCTTTGCTTTGGTGACCTTTGACCTAAGTCAAAGGTCCTGCCTGAGAGATAGGCAGAAGAGATAGGCCTAAAGATCTGCCTGATGGCAGACTCGGGTCCTCGTATTTGACCCCTCTCTACCTGCTTGGATATCGCCTATTAGCACGGTCGATTAGATTTCAAATGTGTCCTCTACCTATTCCACACGTGACATGGAACCTATGAACTTCAGGTGACCATCAGTGCCGAAAAAAAGCTTTCATGGCAGCTGAAACCAACTGGAGAAGTCAGGGCAAGTGTTTGAGGCTGATCTGCTGATGTGTTTGGAACAGTCAGACTGAAAAAATCACGGCGGGTCTGAAATAATCCTGGACACCCACGTCTGTTGAACCACAACCTTCATCCCTGCTGGCTGTGAAAAGTACATAGGCAGTTGTCTCATCAGTTTGCATAATACTATTCTCAATGGACAGGTGAGGAAATCTCACCTATGGAAGTCAGGGATCCCAACATGAATTCCTTGTTGTACGGCGGCTGCGTCCACGCATTCTGTTTAAAAGCATGGACTCCTATTACTGAAAGGGAAAAAACTGTGAAGTGAAGAACGTGTTAAGAATTGGGAACTCTTTATAAGAGATGCCTGCAGTAAATTGCCCTTTGAATGCCCCTTCCCATCTCCTCCTTGATTTTCAGAGGGGATGGTGAAGAACGTCTTGCACCCGTCAGGACCTCTACCTGCTCTGTCTCTTGAGGCTGCCAGGTGTTGTCACGGGTTATGGATACCTGCGACAACAACGTTGCTGTAGTCCAGGAACTAGCAAAAGATTTTGCATCATGCTGAGTGCACGGTTAAATCTTTGTTAGCAGCTCAGGCTGCTCTGACTCACAGATTCTTATTAAGGAGCCAGCAGTATACGAGCAAGACACTTCTCCTAGAAACCAGAACTGTGGCCAAGGTGAGGACAAAGTCCCCTTGCCGACCACAAGGACCTTCAGAAATCTGTGTAAAGGCAGCAAGTAGCTGCGATCGCAGAATGTCACTCAACGGAAACGTGCACGAGGCTCTTGAAAGCCCGGGAGAGATGTTCTTTATCTGGAAACGGGGAGGACAGCCTCAAGTTGTAACGCCCCAGATTTACCGTGCAAGTTTCCCGAGCCCCTAGTTACATCCCAAGTGGAAAAGCCTCTGCAGCCAGTAAAAGAACCAGCCTCCGTCTGCAAGATGGGGGATTCTCCAGGGAAACACGGTCAGTCATTTTCTGAGGGGTTGAACAGCGGGTCGGAGATTCCTTTTGGGTTCCTCCGAGGTCTTCTCGCAGATGCAGCGCGTTCAGTCCCGGGGAGACTTCGCCGGCTACCACCCATGGGACCGATGTGCTGAGATGTGCTGAGAGCCAGAAGGAAAGAGCTCCCTTCAAGTACTGGAAGGCCACAACGAGGTCTCCTCGGAGCCTTCTGTCCTCTAAGCTGAACGAGCCAGGTTCCCTCAGCCTTTCTTCACAGGAGAGGTGCTCCAGCCTCCGATCATCTCGATGGCCTCCTCTGGACCTGTTCCGAGAGCTTCGCGTCTTTCTCGTGCTGAGGGCCCCAGGCCTGGACGCAGTGCTGCAGATGGGGCCTCACAAGAGCTGAGGAGAGGCGGAACACCACCTCCCTCTCCCTGCTGGCTGCTCCTCTTTTAACGCAGCCCAGAACATAGTCGGCCTTCCAGGCTGCCAGCGCACACTGCCGGCTCATGTCCAGCTTCTCGTCCACCAGGATCCCCGAGTCCTTCCCTGAGTCCTTCCCCTGCTCTCAAGGAGTTCTTCCCCCAGTCTGTATCAATACCCCGAACTGCCCCGGCCCTAGTGCAGCCCCTTACACTTGGCCTCGTTGAGCCTCATCAGGTTCTCACGGGCCCACTTACGGGTCCACTTCTACAACCAGTCCAGGTACTGTACCAGGACTCGTTCTGCTGTTACAGTGCGATGGAATCTGCTCCCCACACCGTCACCTCAAGGTTCAGGGTCCCGGCAGACACGGGGAGCCCGGCCACCGGTGAAGTCCCAGGCAAAGCACTCGTTGAGCACCTCAGCTTTTTCTACGTCTGAGGAAGCCAGCTCTCCTTTGTCTTTTATCAGAGGGGGAACACTCTCCTTGGCCCGTCTCTTCCTGCCCGTGTACCTGTAGAACCCCTTCTTGTTGTCTTTCACATCCCTCGCCACGTTCAGCTCCATCTGCGCCTTGGCTTTCCTGATCCTATCTCTACACATGTGCACAACAGCCCCGTATTCCTCCTGGGCTACGCAACCCTGCTTCCACTTCCCGTACGTTTCCCTCTTTTCCCTCAGTTGAAGCTGCAGGTCCTCGCTCAGCCATGCCTGTTGCCCAACTCCTCTGCTCAATTTCTTCTGCCGGGAGATGGAGAGCTCTCGTGCTCTCAGCAGTGCATCCTTCGAGAGCTGCCGGCTCCGTTCCGTATCCGTGCCCTTAAGGACAGTTTCCCAGGGGATCCCACCCAGCTCGATCCCTCGAGCAGCAGGAAGTTTGCTCTCCTGAAGCACGGGGTCCCAACTCTGCTTTTGGCCAGGCCTGCATTCTTCAGGATCACAAACTGCACCAGGGCACGGTCGCTGCAGCCCAGGCTGCCTTTGATCATCACCTCTCCAATGCTCTCCTCCGCATTGGTGAGCACCAGGTCCAGTAAGGCTTCATCTCGTGTCGGTACATCTAATACCCGCACCTGGAAGTTATCCTCAACAGACTGCAGGCGTCTCCTGGATTGTCTGCTGCCCACCGTGCTGCCATCCCAGCAGATATCCATCCGGGTGGTTGAAATCCCCCGTCGGGACAAGAGCCCGTGAGTGTGATGCTTCCCACAGCTGGAGCAAGAGTGTTTCGTCAGCGAGCTCCCCCTGATCTGCTGGCTTGTAGCAGGCCCCAGACACCAGATGCCCTTTACTGGACCGACCCCAGAGTTTAACCCACAAGCTCTCGGCCCGATCGTGGCTGTTTCTCAGGCACGGCTCTTCGCAATCTATCCCCTTCCTAACACAGAGGGCAGCTCCCCCACCCCTCCTACCCTGTCAATCCTTTCTGCAAAGCCTGTCGCCCTCAATCGCAGCATTCCAATCGTGGACTCCGTCCCACCGCGTTTCCGTGAGAGCCATTAGGTCACACTTTCCCAATTCCACCGTGGTTTCTAACTCCTCCTGTTTATTTCATATGCTGCAGTGCCTCTGTACCAACGCACGCAGCATGTGAAATAAACAGGAGGAGTTAGATGGCCACCTAGGGGCTTTGTGCCCGCTAGAGCAGCCTGCCCGGGAGAGCGGTGACATCTCAGCTGTCTTCCTGGGAACACCCGGGGCATTTTTTTGTGCCAAGGGAGAACGTTTCCCTGCATTAGAACCAATAAATAAATACTGATCGTTTTCTAGGTGCGCAACTCTTAACGCTACTTCCCCTTGAAAATGTTGTGGCGTAAGGAGGGAGAAGTCTTTTTTATTGTGAAGTGTCTGGTTTTTAAAGGAAAAAGGGACACGTTTCTTTCTGCAGTGTAAAAAAAAAAGGCTGGCAACTGACTTCTATTTTTAAGGCTACAGATCCAGGCTCTGGGCTTTGGGGAGAAGCGAAGCGCTCGATCTATGGAACGGGAGCCGAGCTGTAAGGTAAAAAAGGAAACTAAATAGAAGTTTCAACTCCTGTCAAAATAGTTCAACGAATTCAAGACTTTCCAAGATGTAAACCTTAAGTCTGAGGGCCGACCGTACTGAGCAAAGGGCAGACGAGAAGCCCATCCAATGTTTTGTACGTTGACATTACATCAAGACAGAACAATTCTTTACGGGTACACTTGGGCACCATATCCGTTATTAGGAAAAGCTATCGGGTTTGGAAATCTTCCGCATAGAAACTGGCTTCGCAACGACCGCCAGGTGCCGCGGGGCCGCCCGGGCACAGCTGCGCCTCGTCCGGAGCCCGGGGCGGGGGCGGGAGGCGGGCCCCCCCCCAAAGCCTCTTAAGCTCCGCCGGAGGCCGCTGGGAGCTACGAGCGAGTTCGCGAGGAGTTCTTCTCCTGGGGGAGTCGTAGCGGGTGCCGCTGCTCCGTGGGCTCCAGGCTCCGTTTTCGTACGGAACCCTCGGGATTCTCTCCAACGTTCTCCGCTCGTCGTTTGGTTTCGGGCTGCGGCGAGAGCCCTCGCGGTAAGGACCGGCCCCGACGGCAGCGGGGATGCGGCGGGAGGCCGCCGGGTTCTCGCCCCGCTCGATTCGGGGCCGGCGCTGGGCTCCCGTCGGGCTGCCCCAGCTTCTCCGGAGCCGGCCTCGCGTCGCCGCCGCTCGGTTCCCCGAGTCCCGCTGCGGCCTTGCGGCGCTCTCGGCAACCCTGGGTTTGTTTCTTTCTTTATTTTCGTTGTAGCGAGTTCTTCAGTTCTCTCCGCTCTTCACGGGGGAAGCGAGCGGGACGGGGCCGGCCGTCTCCGACCTCGGCGCCGCACGAAGCCAAGCGTTTTCTTCTTGCAGGCGGAGCCAGGGCTGCGGCGGAGCGCCCGTCGGCCCGAAGGGGTGAGCGTTCGGTAATCGCCGCGTACGTTCTCTGTCTGTGGGACCGAGAGCGAGCGCGGCCCCGGGGCGGTGTCGGGTAGGTGTCGCGGAGGCTTCGGCCCCTCCCGCTGACAGCGGCGGGAGCGAGCGGGACGGGACCGTGTGTATTCTCCCCCTAGGTGCAACTCTAGGAGCGCGATCTCGTTCCCACCGCGGAGACGCGGCGGGGCGGCTCGCGGGACCGGCACGCTGTTGCGGCTGGCTGCGCTGTGTTGAGAACAGACGGAGCGGCGAGGCGGCGGAGTTGCTCTTCCCGCGGGAGAAGCGGCAGGTATTGAGCCGTGCCCGGGGATGGATGGAGAACGAGCGCGGCGCTGGCGTGGGAAGAAGACGTGGGGGACATCATCCAGCCCTGGACGAGGAAGCTGGCGAGCGCTTCGGCACGCGGCTGGAAGTGGCCTCCTGGCTGCGGGTGTCGCTGCTCAGGGTGGGCTGGAACCGCCCTGCGGGGCACGCTGGTTGCGGGAGGTTCCTGCGGGGTGTGGAAGATTGGAGTTCTTACTTTGCCTCTTACAGGAGCTGCTCGGAGGCGTCGCTTAGGTTACAGCATGGGAAGGGTTCCCACGAGCAGCGGTGACTGAAGCTGGAAGATTAGTTCCTGTGTGTGCAGAGGGGTGTATCCCAAAGAGGAAGAAATGGAGCTGAAACAGCAGGAGACAGAGGAGCTCTCAAATAAACTGGAAGGGGAGAAGGAAGAGATTGGGGCACAGAAGGCTGAGGCCTGTTCAGCATCACCTCTGGGGTGGGAGGTGGAGTTTTGCATGGGAACTGCTGAGTCAGGGCCTGAAGCACTGATTGAGCACCTGGAGGAAAGTCCTTGGGAGCACAGGTGAAGGCAATTCACTGTGTAACCAGAAGGGGAGGAGCCTGGCTGCACCCCTCTTCAGGCTCATTTAAGGGCTGACCCTCAGTGAGGAAGGATCTCTTTGTGGAGCTTCCTCCTTGGTGGAGGCCTTCCCCTGCAAACCCAGAATCTTTGGATACGGGTGAGTGATGTGCTTCCCTTCCCTTGCAGCACCTTGCTGTTGTGCTGCTCCTTCCACCTCTTTTGTAACACCTTTTCCATGGTGTTGGTCCTTCTGATTCCTGAATTTCTGTTAAATATTGTAGCAGTTTGTCAGCAGCAAGAAGGAGACCAGGGAATGCAGAGGTGCTGACTGCCTTCTCTTCAGAGGGTACTGCTGAGAGCTCTCCTCAGGGATCCTGGAGGAGGTGGTAAGAGACGATGTAGGTGAAATGTGTGTCTGCAAGTCCCTTGGCCCTAATGGGATACAGGTGTGTGTGCTGAGGAGACAGCCCAACAGCTGTCTCTGACTCTGTCTGATCTTTCCTATAGGAAATGCGTCTGAGGACCAGAGGACAGCCAGCGTTGGCGCAGCCTTCAAACAGGGTGAGAAGCACGGCCTTGCATCCTTTCCAGTGAGGTGTGGGAACAACTTGTTCTAGATGTCACATCCTGGCACTGGGAAGAGAAGAAAATAGTCTGGGGCAGTCAAGGTGGCTTCAGCTAGAGCAAGCTGGTAGCACTGTAAGTTTGTGGGGTTAGTTTAGATGGGAGGGGGCAGAATGTGACTCCTGTTGGTGCATATTTCAGGTGCAGGAGTCTCGCTGATGAGAGCTGCGCGGCATTCATGGAGGGGAACACCAGCAGGAAGAAGGACTGGACTGTGAGCGACAAAGCAGTTATGGTGTTGCCTTGCCTGGGGCTATGGAAGCTTGGTCTGGAGGCTTTCCCAGGTGGTGCGCCCTGGAGAGTGAGACCCTTCCCATCCCTCTGGCTTCATTGTTTTCTTGTTGTTTCAGGGTGGTCTGCAACTGGAGGGCTGACAGCTGTTTTTTTCAGGTTCAGGGCCAGACCAAGAACTGCGATGGTGCCCTTCTGGAGCAAGGTGAGCTGTGCCCTGTCTGGGTTTTAAGGAGTTCCAGGCATGCAAGCGTGTTCTGTGTGAGGGTGTGCTTTTGTTTCAGCCCCTCTCTTGGAGGAGTGTGAGACTGTGGGTCCAGTTAATGTCTGACACTGCAGTGTTCTTTTATTTCAGGGTTGGGTGTGCTGCTGGAGTCCTGAGAGGAAGGTGAAGCCCTGAGGTTGGAAGGCTGTGGCTGCAGAAGCGGAGCAGAGGGACCAGGTAGGCATGTGTTGCATGCTGCTTACCTTAGGGGTGGTTTTCAATAAGAAAAGTGGCTTGGCTTGGTTGCTTTGGTGGATTCTTATGGTGTGGTGGTTTTAAGGGAGAGTAGGGCTAGGTGAGTGAGTTATGTTTAGATGCTGTGTGCAGAGATGTGGTGAAATGGGGTTATTGGTGGGTGTTGGATGATGTAGCAGGTCTTGAGTGGTGTTGGTGACGGTGTGACTTTTGTGGTTTAGAGGTGGTATCTTTAGCTTGTGCTTTCTTTTTGTCTTAGTGATGGTTTTTGGTCAGGCTTGGTTGCTGTGGCTTTTGAGTGGTGGTGGATAGTTGTTGTGTCCCTTAGAAAATCCCAAAGGGAATGGGGAAAATGGAAAACCACTCAGTGTGGTTTTCCATTTTCCCCATTTT
>NC_034414.1:1630255-1695691 GCF_002078875.1 Numida meleagris | reverse complement strand
ACCCCTTGAGTGGGGTGGGAGAGATCCTAGGAAAACATGAGTGGGCTGGGGAAAAACTAGAAACCCTTTTCTTGAGAGCAGTCTGTGATAAGGCTGACTTTATTTGTATGTAAGTAAATGGAGAAAACGCTCTCTTAGCAGATAAGGTTTTAATCAGTCTTAAATACTATCTCATACAATGTGCTGAATGGAACTGGTGGAGGGACAACTTGAACTGAACTGTAACCTTCAATAGCAAGAAGCTTGGTGTCCCTTTGAAGAGGGATGTCTTCTGCTTTGTTGCCTTCTTGCTGAAGTGGAATGGCGGAGGAGAACTTCCCGGTCTAACTCTGTTTTCTTCTCAGCGTCTGCCCCCAGAATGCTGGTAGGTAAGTTCAGTTCTGTGGGGTGGGCAGCGGGTGATGCTGGCTCTGTGGGAGAGAAGAATGAGTGGTCAAAGAGGGGTTCTGGGAAGGACTGTGGGTGGGAATGCTCTGCGTTAGGGGTGGGGACTGGGATGCCTGGGAGTATCTGCCCTGAAAACAGGGCTGCGCTGGCTATTTCTGTGCTTGGGCCTGCCTGGCTGGCTGGTGGCACTTAGCTTATTGATCTTGGGGAATGGGAGAGGGGAGAACAAGGGCCCCTTTGCAATTGGTGGCAGGTTTTGTAAGCAAATTCAGGAGGGAGACAGAACAAACATTGTCAAATGTTACCTCTTTCAAAAGGACCATGTATCAGGCTCACTTGACTTGCCCAATGAAATGGCTTGGTGCATTTCTCTGGTGCCTGTATGGTTGCAGCTGCGTTGCAGGAGTTTCTCCAACTTGGTGGAACTCCCTGAGCATGGAGTGGTGCTGCCTTCAGAAAGCAACCTGGATGAGTTTGCTGAGGACTATCTCTGGTTTCTCGCTGGGTGACTCGAGCTGGTGCTTCTTGGCCGAACCCTGTGCATCCAGCCTTGGTGAGTTGGTTCCTGCGGAGCTTTGTCCTGAGTGGAGAGTGAAGTCTGATGTGGCCGATGGAAATAGGTCCTGCTCTGTAACAAAAGAAATGGAACCCTGCTGCGACTCTGCCCTTGTGCATGTTAAGTTGTATCTCTGTACATAGGTCTGCAATGACTAATGAGCTTTGCTTAGACTAAGTTGCTGCTGTGGTAATTTAGGAGAGGAAAAGGGGAGTTAGTTGGGTTAGATGTGATACTGCTGCACTGTGACTTAACCTAACAGCTCTTTGCAACTGCTTGAGTAATTTAACTCAGTTCAAGAATCAATTGCAGGCAATTAAGGTGTCCCTCCTCCTGATGAACGGAATGTATGTTGCTTTCTACCCTGAGGGATGTCTATAATGTTCACTACTGAGCTGTGAGATTAACTTAATAAAATACTATGTCAACTCAATGCGGTCTCTGTTTCTCTTTTCTTACAGAATAAGACACAAGCCTGGGTCAGAAGGGACCTACATGCCCTTGTTCTGATGAGTCTGCAAAACCTCAGTGTGCTGCCTCTGAGAGCAGTGTCCAAACCCTTCTCCAACTCATCCACTCTGGGGCTGTGCCTGCAGCCTGCCTGCCCTCTGCTGAGTTAACTTCTCATCAGCTGCAGTGTGACCCTCCCTGATGCAGCTCTGCACTGTTCCTTCCTATCCATCCCTGCTCTTACAGAGCAGAGCTCAACACAGGACCTTGGCGGCTTCTTGTAGCTCTCACCCTCTGGCCCCCTCACCTTTTTTGCATTGTAGAATCATGCCTGTGGCAACAGCCTGCTATGGAAGATCGTCCAGTACAACTGCCAACCCATCACCCCCACACCATTTAAGAACTCGGTGCACTGCTTACCCTTTCCTGGAATGCCTCTGGTGATGCAGACTCCTGGGCCAGCCTGTCCCACGCTTGCTCTTGGCCAACTTCATGCGGTGGGTGAACGTGCTGCCTGCTGCTGCGTGGAGATGTTGCATCCAAACCTTTCTACTCCTGAGGAGGCGATGGTTCCTCATCCTTCAGCATCATCTGCAAACATACTTAACACACATTTAAGTCTTGTATCCTGGTCATTTATGGAAAATATGGAAATACCAAAGAGAACTGGGCCGGCAGGGAAGCCCTGTGGCATCTGACTGATGCCTGCCTGCTGGCCTCCCACCCTCTCGATTATTCTGATGCTTGGACCCTCCTTTGTACAGGGCTGAGGCTTCACTTTGCTTTTTCTTCATTGGTTTCCTTGGAGTTGCACAATTAGGAAGGGCCTTTCACTAACATGGGCTTTAGTTTCTGCATTTCCTTTCCTGACAAGGATTTTCCTTACGTACGACAACAGGCAATGTGGGCTGAGATGTTTCCCTTTTGTAATCCGTGTGCTTTCTTGCAGTTATAGGGGTTACAAGAGACTGCTGTAGTTTGTTTGTAGTCCGCCCCTGCTGCCATAGCAGGTTTAGGACATCGCTGACCAGCAATCAACTCACAGAGGCAATCAAAAAGCAGAAGATAGAGCAGTTGCTGAATCAGAATGTATTGGACAGCTGAAGTTAACAGAGCTGTCCCTTGAGTAGAGGAACATAAAAAGATCATTCTTTTGTCTGTAATAAAGGCACAGCTGACTAGTAAAGATTTTCTCCCACCCAGAGTTGGATGTTTTTTACTGCTACCTTCCCCATCATTTTACTATTCAAGTTTTCTGCCTAGTAACATTATTACCATGTTTGCTACTGTTCACATCCAGAACATCTGAGCAAGAAGAACAGGTTGCAGCTACAAAACCTAAAAGGGCCAAAAACCCCTTCATCTGCTTCCTAACGTATTTCCTGGGCACGCACACCTGGAAGAGAGCTTCCAGCATATGCACTGGTCGATACAATGCATCTTTCCTAATAGGAAGAACTAAAATTTCTCCTTGCCCTCTCTTTTGATGGAGGCCTGGTCTCTTTGAGTGTATTCCTCCATCAGTGAAGAGAAGAAAGCATTTCCTTTCTCCTTGTTTTTTTTTTTTTTTAATTTTTACAGTAAATCAGAAATAAGATCCCTGCTCCTTAATTCACCTGGGCTTGGTGACAACCAACGGCCTTGGACCATGAGCGGTTTCCAAAGCCTGACCTTGGTGCTTCCCTTGTTTCTATTGTGTTCTGATCACTCATCGCACCGCACACGAGCAATCTCCGACCTTCTCCCAGCTCTACACTCATGCAAGCAGCTTTGCCATAGTAATCAATCACCCTTCCACATCAACTCGGGCTAACAAGCTGTGAAGATAAATCCCTCCCCTTAACCCTACACAGGGAAGGTCAACCTACAGGGATTCTGGTATTGTATTAGAAATAAAAACCTACCAAACAAGGACCTCCTATCATCCTGTACTCAATCTAGCCCTTCTCAGCGGTTCGTAGCTTCTTAAGTACTTGATGCAACAACAACCAGGGCTAGCAGTGGGAAAAGTGAGGAAAGATGAAGGGAACAGAAGGGAGCGCTTTGAACTCGGCCTTCCCGACGCCAAACTACTGGCTTAATCAGCCGCTTTCTCCCTCCAGCTAAAGGGAGTCGGATCTCAATCTTCCCCGTCTAGAAGAATGCCTCTCCCACATGGCTAGTAACTCCCTCTGAGGAATTTCAGCCAGGTGGCCGAAGGATTCACCTTTGGAAAACACTTCTGATGCTTTCAAGCGTCCTCGGTCTTAACGAGGCCCTCAAGCGCGCACAGAGCCTCTGTGATGCGCGGCGCCCATCTCTGCGGATGGATCAGGTACCACCACGCTTCTCTGCCGAGACTCGACAGCAGGAACTCACCTGACTGCGAGCGATTGTTTCCGGACAGCAGATGGAATCACAAAGACAGCAGCTGCAGAAACAGAGGAAGAGAGCTGCTTACCTGTGGAAAACCTCGTGCAGGCAGGAATCTTCAACCAAAGAGGCTCTCTCCTCCCCTGCCAGCCCTTAAATGAGGGCCGGGAAGGGGCGGATCCTGTCTCCACCCCTTCCTTTCACTCAGCTGCATCACTCACACCTGAGCTCCCCGGGGCCGGCCCCGCCTTCCCACCTGGTGTTCCATCACCACCACCTGCCCTGACTCAGTGTCTCCACTGGAGGGAGCCACTGATGAACGGGGTCCCCTCTCAGAGCCAGCACCGAGCGCAGCCTCCGCACGCCTGAGGACGACACTGAGCTGAGCGGGGCAGTCCATACAACAGAAGGAGCCGTGCCATCCCAAGGGGTTTAGACGTCCCTGAAAAGTGAACCCACGTGAACCCACTGAGGTTTGATGCAGCCAAGCGTCGCACTCAGTGCGGGGCCTTCCCGGATACGAGTGCAGACTGGGAGAAGAACTCTCTGCAAATGGCCCCGGGGAGAAGGACTCAAGGGTTCTGGGGGACTGGGAACTTGACACAAGCCAACAGCGCGCACTGACGGCCTGAAAGCGTGGCAGTATCCCAGGCTGCATTGAAAGTGAAGCAGTTGTTGGGACGAGGGAGGCCACTGTCCATCTCTCCTCCAACTGCATGAGGTCTCACCTGGTGGCCTGGGCCCACAGCACAAGATAGACACGGAGCTGGCAAGTGGGTCCAGAGAAAGGGCACAAAGCCAAGCACAGGGCTGCTGCACTTCAACTAAACAGAAAAGAGAAAGGAATCAGGTTGGAATCTCTCCGATATTTTCTCACCCCTGAAGGCAGCTTATAAACAGGAGAGGGACCAACTTCTCATGCAACCTGCATAATGCTATGATGAGACAGAAAGTATAGCAACAATAGCCAGGTGGCAAAGTCCCAGGGACAAACCCTAATGCAGGGAAAATAAGCATAGAGACAGAAACAAAGAAAAGAAGCTGCTCACCTACAGCACATCCCAGCCAGATAGAGAACTCAGGCAGGGTGCTTTCACCTCTGCTGCCGACCCTTAAATGAGGGCTGGGAAGGGGCGGATCCCGGCTCCTCCCCTTCGGGTCTCTCAGCTGCATTGCGTCGCATCGCCCGCACCTGAGCTCCCCCGGGCCGGCCCCGCCTTCCCACCAGGTGCTGCATCACTGCTGCCAGCCCTGATGTCTCCGTTTAATTATTCCTCTTCTCTGAAGCAAAAATGTGGCGTAACAAGTAGCCGGCGTGCAGACCTGGTATTATTTTCATGTATCGTTGCATCTAGTAACGTAACCTCGCCGTACGATGTTTGCACTCCCGTGGATTTTGCATGCTTCTCCTCCGCTCTGTTGATGCGTGTGATCAACCTCATAAAACATCTTAACGCTTCTCATCTTCTTCCTGCCCTAAGCATTATGAAGCCCGAAGCTGGTAGCTCATCTTTTCGCACCCTGCGGCCCAGCTGTCCGCAACAAACCTCGCCCGCAAATGGAGCAAGAGGTTTCCCTCGCCAGTTCTTGCAGCGCGTTCCTTGCCCTTCATCTGCTGTTTCTTTGCATTCACACACGGTTTTCTGCAGTGTACGTTTTGTTCTTTCCCATGCACGCAGTCTAGGGCGAGATCACTACACAATCGCTTTCTAAGCACTCTCTTCATCAACTCAGGCCGCCCCTAGTATAGGCTGTGTTACAGCCTTAAGAATTGCCCTTTGCATCTACTCCTGCCTCAGTTTGCCTTCCGAACCTGTTCACACAGAGTCTAGAAACGAAAGCTTTAAAATCTCTGCCTGTCCTCCTTTTGGTTGGCCTCGAAACTTCAGTAATTAGGGGCTGCATAACTAAAGTGCTTCTCGCTCAGCGGTGCGTGGGATTTCTTATCGGTTTGGGTTCTTTTAATCACACCTGAACGCGCAGGCTTCCGTTCGGCTCTGTCTGAATTGTGTATGGGCAGGGAGGGCGGCGAGGGAATCTCTTCCTGAGGTCTCTGAGGGGGTGGCACTTCCACAGCTTTCGGACAGCGTGGAAATCCAGGCTGCTTTAACGTTGCACGTCTTCTGCAGATCAATCCCCGAGCGCAATGTGAATGTCTCAAAGATGCCCACGCTGCGCTCGCCCGGAATTTGGGTTTTGGTGTTAAATATTCTGGGTGTTCTGCTGGACTTATCGCAGGGGGAGAGAGAACAATTCCCTGAGCCAGGCTGCCTTTGAAAATGCAGCTCTCTGTGGCGTAACTGCGGTACTAAAGAGCAACAGAAGCCATTTAACTGGCGTATCCTCGCTGTGCTGCTCTGTTTGAGAGAAGGCATTCGCAGTTAAGGAGAAGGTGATGCTGCTTAAAGTCTCCTGCGTCACCATCTTGCTCTTTTGAGTCGGTACGTGGACAGGAGAAGAAACCCAGCGGTCAGGAGGAAGCCTTCTAGAGTATCGCAGTGTCCCTATGCGTGGTGGTGTGCCAGAATATTATGGGAAGGCAACACGTAAAACTATTGTTTATACATCACTGTTTATGCCTGTAGCACATTTTGTACGTAAGTACCGTGACTACTTCTCATGTTTCTGAATGGCCCCGCAGTAATACAGGCACACGTTGTGGTGAACAGTGCACTGCAGGTGAGGTTGTCTCTCAATAAACGTGCTTGATCGGTTGCGACCAGCTGTAAGGATGCTGTGCTCCGATGTCATGACCTGAAAGCCATCTCCATCTGCTCCAGAGGAAGACGTAAACAAGGGGCTTGCAGGCTGTGTGTTGTGTCACTATTCAGTATTTTAGACCTTCAGGCAACTCTTATCTCATTGTGTTCCACGATGAACGCAATGAGGCAACCTCAGGGCTGGCAGCAGTGATGCAGCACCTGGTGGGAAGGTGGGGCCGGCTCTGGGGAGCTCAGGTGAGGGCGATGCAGCTGAGAGAGAGGAAGGGGTGGAGACAGGATCCGGCCCTTCCCAGCCCTCATTTAAAGGCTGGCAGTGGAGGGGAGAGCCTCTTTTTCTGGAGATGCCTGCCTACCTATGGCCTTCTGTTGGTAAGCAGCTGTCTTCCTTTGTTTCTGCCTCTGCAGCTGCTGAGTTTGGCCTCGTTCTCATTTGCTGCAGCCGGAGACTTTGCCATCCCACTATTATTGTGGCAGTTTTATCGCGCCACTGTAAACAGCTTTATTTCCTTTTGTGCTCTTCACAGGTGTAATTGTTTGGTACGGTCATTCCCTAGTTGGCTGGTTTTCCCATTAATAAAGTGACCTGGGGCCCAATGCGAATGCGTGCGAGCTCTTTTACATTCCTTGGAACTGGTTGGACCCATTCTCGGGCGCTTTTGCCAAGCTTATGACGTGGGGTCTCGTCTCTCAGGAAATGCATTTGGAAGGATGAGGGTTCTGCCAGGCTTCTCTGAGTCCGGAGCATCTAGGCAGTCTACAGAGCTTGTGCTGTAAGCAATAACATTGGCGAGACAGTATGGGAAACCTTCCTCTTTCCTCAGTATTTCTACTTCCACCCCCAGTTCTTCTTGTGTCAAGTACTTAAGAAGCTACGAACCACAAAGGATGGCTAGATGGGGTACAGGGCAACAGGAGGTCTTTGTATGGTTGTTTTTTTATTTTTTTTTTTTTTTTTTTTATTTAATTAGCAATATCCCTGTAGGTTGACCTTCCCTGTGTAGGGTTAAGGGGAGGGATTCATCTTCTCGGCTCGTTAGCCCGAGCTGATGTGGAAGGGAGATTTCTATGGCAAAGCTGCATGCATGAGTATAACTGGGAGCAGGTCAGAGCTTCCTCGTATGCTGTGTGATGAAGGATCTGCACTCAATAGAAACCAGGAAAGCACCAAGGTCAGGTTCTGGACACAGCTCACAGGACAAGACTGTTGGTTGTCACCGAGCCCAGGTGAATTAAGGAGCAGGGCTCTTATTTCTGATTTACTTTAAAAATTACAAAAAGAACAAGAGTAAGGAAATGCTTTCTTCTCTTCACAGATGAAGGAATACACTCATAGAGCCCAGGCCTCCATCAAAAGAGACGTTAAGGAGAGTTTATAGCTCCTTTCATTGGGAAATATGCATTTTTAAGACTGGTGTGTACACTGTAAACTCTCTGCCAAACGTGTGCACAGGAAATACATAAGGAATCAGCAGAAGGATCTTTTGGCTGTTTAAGGCTCTACAGCTGCAGACTGTACTCCTTGCTCAGACCTTCTGGATGGTTTTACAGAAACAAGCACGGTAATAATGTTATATTGGGCAGAGAACTTGAATAGTAAAATGATGGGAGTGTAGCAGTAAAAAACATCCAGCTCTTCAAGTGTCACCTATGCATTTCTTATAGATTCAAGACTGATCTTTTTACATTCCTTTATTAGAGAGAGGGGTCCATGAACTCCAGCTGTCCAATAATTCTGATTCAGCATTTCTCTATCTATCTTCTGCTTTGCGATTGTTTGTGCAAGTTGATTGCCACTCAGCGATGTCCAAAGCCTGCTTTGGTGGGGGGGGAAACTATAAACAATCCCTAGCAGTCCCTTCCCACCCCTACAATTCCAAAACATGTGGATTACAAGGAGACACCTCAGGCCACAGTCTAGTTCAAAGCACTTACTATTATCTATTTGAGTACATGAGGAAAATCCTTGTCACGCAAGCCCATGCAAAAACTAAACCCTGTGTCAGAAAGCAGCCCTTCATAATCGTACATCTCTAAACAATCAAATGAACATAATGCTTAGTGAAGCCTCAGCCCCCTGGAGAGGAGGCTCCAGGCATCAGAATAAGTGAGAGGGTGAGGGGCTGGCAAACAGATGCCACAGGGCTACCCCCTCTGGGCCAGTTCTCTTTGGTATTTCCTTAAGTGATCAGGATACAGGACTCGAATGGGCATTAAGTATGTTTGCAGGTGATGCTGAAGTAAGAGGAGCCGTTGCCTTCTCAGGGGTAGACAGGTTTGGCTGAGACATCTCTGCACAGGGGTAGGCAGAATGTTCACCAACCGCATGAAGTTGGCCGAGAGCAAGCATGGGACAGGCTGGCCCAGGAGTCGGCATCCCCAGAAACATTCAAGTGAAGGCCAAGCAGTGCACCAAGCTGTGACATGGCTTAGGGGTGAAGGGCTGATGGTTGGACTGGACTATCTTCCCTAGCCATCTGTTCCCACTGGAATGATTCTACAATGCTCAGATGGTGAGGGGTGCAGAGGGTGACATCTACCAGAAGCTGCCATGGTCCTGCACTGAGCTCCACTCCACGTGAGCAGTGATGGGAGCGGACGGAACGGTGAAGAGCCACATCAGGGGAGGGTCACACCAGAGCCGATGAGAAGTTGATTCAGCAGAGGCCAGGCAGGCAGCAGGCACAGCCTCAACAAAGAGGAGTTGGAGAAGGGTTTGGACACCGCTCTCGGAGGCAGCGCATTGAGTTTGAGAGGGCTCACACAGCACCCGGGTCCCTTCCGACCCAGGCTGCTGTCTTACTCTATAGGAAAAGAATAAACAGACAGCTCATTGAGTTGGCATAGTTCTTTTATTAACTTTGCCTCACAGCTCAGTAGTGAGCATTTTAGACATCCCTATGGAAAGAAAAACAACATACATGCTGTGTAGCAGGAGGAGGGACACCTTAATTACCTGCAGACACCTTCTTGAACTAATGAGTTAAATGACTCAAGCAGTTGCAAAGAGCTGTTAGGTTAAGTCAGGGAGATGCAGTATCAAATCTAACTCAACTAACTCCACTCTCTCTCCTGAATTATCACAGCATTAACTAAGTCTAAGCAAAGCCCATTAGTCATTGCAGACCCATGTACAGAGATTCAACATAACGTACGCAAGGGCAGAGTCGCAGCAGGGTTCCATTTCTTTTGTTACAGAGCAGGACCTATTTCCATCGGCCGCATCAGGCTCGGGTCTCCACTTGGGACAAAGCTCTGCAGGAACCGACTCACCGAGGTTGGACGTGCCGGGTTCGGCCGAGAAGCACCGGCTCGAGTCACCCGGCGAGAAACCAGAGATAGGCCTCAGCAAACTCATCCAGGTTCCTTTCTGAAGAAGGCACTTGGCAAGACAGGCAGCAGAAGACATCTCTCTTGAAAGGGACACCAAGCTTTTGGCTATTGAAGGTTGCAGTTCAGTTGAAATTGTCCCTCCACCAGTTCCATTCAGCACATTGTAAGAGAGATACTCCTAAATACTATGACTAAAACCTGATCCACAAAGAGAGATTTCTCCCTTGACCTACACAGAAATAACAGAAGTCAGCCGCATCACAGACTTCTCTGAAGAGTAAGGTTTCTATTTTTTCCCCAGCAGACCCATTTTTTCCTAGGAGCTCTCCCACCCCACTCAGTGGGTGGGGGGGAAAAGCACCCCCCGCCCCACTCCTGGTGGCAGATGCCCCTCCCCTGCCATTAATAAAATCCATTACTGACCAGTGCCCCCCTTCCCACCCCAAGAAAATTCTCTTTGAGATAATCCCAGCAAGCAGCCCCATGACATATGGGAAAATAATACACACTGACTGTGTGTCTATTTTTCTCATACCACGCCTCAAAACCTGAGTAACTATCCCACTTTACTGCAACACAAAGCACTCACCTCAACCCCATCCTCAATTAAAACCACCCCAACCATCCACCCAAGCACACGAACAGCAAAAACCCAACAGGAGCCAAAGAGGTACGACACACAACACGTGTGGGCAGTGCTTTCCCCCAGCAGCATCTCCAAACCATACACTCCACTGGCACACCCACCTCAACCCCATTCTCACTAAGAACCACCGCTAAGCCAGCATCACACACTTATGACTGCCACCCCCTATAAGCATCCAACTCGACAACCACACAAGCCACCAACGTGCCAGACCACAACCAAGCCCAGCCTTAATTAAAACCACCGCTAAGCCAAAAACACAACAGGAGCCAAATAACTGCAACATGCAACACATACCTACCTGGTCCCTCTGCAGCCACAGCCTTCCAACCTCAGGGCTTCACCTTCCTCATGGGACACCAGCTGCACCCAGACCTGAGAGAAGAAAGCAACTCTGCAGTGCCCGACATGACCCACCATTGCCAGGACTTCTGCACAGAAGGGCAGGCAGCCCTTCTCACACTCCTCCAGGAGAAAGGCTGGAGGAGAAAAGCACACTATCACCCTCAGAACACACTTGTGTCCCCTGGCACCCCATACAACCCACAAACTCGAAACACAGCACAGCTCACCTTGCTCCAGGGGGGCAGCCTCACAATCCTTGGTCTGGCCCTGAACCTGAAAAAAAAAAAAGAGCTCTGGGAGCTGCCGGGGCTGGCAGCCCTCCAGTTGGAGAACACCCTGAAACAAGAACAGAGCCATTGGGATGGGAAGGGCCCCGCTCTCTAGGGCGGGTCACCTGGGAAAGCCTCCAAGCTTCCGTAGCCCCAGGCAAGGGGACACTGCCACTGCTCCGTTGCTCACAGTCCAATCCTTCTTCCTTCTGGTGTTCCCATCTGTGAACACCGCACAGCTCCCAGCAACCAGACTCTTGCACTTGAGAGATTTACCAGCTAAAGTCACATTGTGCCCCTCTCTAATCTAAACAGACCGCACCAACTTATAATGCTACCAGCTTGGTCCAGCTGAAGCCACCTTGACTGCCTCAGACTATTTTTTTTCTCTCTTCCCAGTGCCTGGAGATGACATCGAGAACAAGTTGTTCCCTCACCTCACTGGGGATGGAGGGGCGGCCGTGCTTCTTGCCCTGTTGGAAGGCTGTGCTGACTGTCCTCTGGTCCTCACGCACATTTCCTATAGGAAAGATCATACAAAATGTTAGAAAGCCATTGGGCTATCCCCTCAGCACCCACACCTGTATCCCATTAGGACCAAGGGATTTGTGGACATAGACCTCACCTAAATCATCTTGGACCACCTCCTCCGGGATCCCCGAGGAGTGCTCTCGGCTGGGCCCGCAGAAGAAGAGAAGGCAGATGGCACCTCTGTGTTCCCTGGTCTCACTTCGCTGCTGACAAACACGTGAACTCCTCTTATCCTCCACCTCCCTCCCCAGAGGTGACGCTGAGCAGGCCTCAGCCTTCCACACCCTATCTCTTCCTTCTCCCCTTCCCAGTTATCCCCGAGCTCCCCTCCCCCATGCAGCACTCCTGCCCTTTTTCCTTCATTTCTAACTCTTCAGGATGCACCCCTCTGAGCACAGAGGGAAGGAGCCTCCCAGCTTCAACTGCCGCTTGTGGGACCCCTTCCCATGCTGTAACCCGAGGGATGCCTCCGAGCAGCTCCTGTAAGAGGCAAAGTCACAACTTGTACCTTCCACACCCTGCAGGGCGGTTCCAGCCCACCCTGAGCAGTGATGCCGCAGCCGGGAGGCCGCTTCCAGCCGCATGCCGAAGCTCTCGCCGGCTTCCTCGTCCCGTGCTGGATGATGTCCCCCACGTCTTCCTCCCACGCGAGCACCGCGCTCGTTCTCCATCCATCCCCGGGCACGGCTCAATACCTGCCGCTTCTCCCGGGGGAAGAGCGACTCCGCCTCAAGACAACGCAGCCAGCCGCAGCAGCCTGCCGGTCCCGCGAGCTGCCCCGCCGCGTCTCCGCCGTGGGAACGAGATCGCGCTCCTGGACTTACACCTAAGCAGGGAAAGAGGGAGAGAATACACACGGTCCCGTCCCGCTCCGCAGAAGCCGGGGCAGCCCGGCGGGAGCCCCGCGCCGGCCCCGAAACGAGCGGGGTGAGAGTCCGGCGGCCTCCCGCCTCATCCCCGCCGCCGTCGGAGCCGGTCCGTACCGCGACAGCTCTCGCCGCAGCCCGTAGCTCCCGGCGGAGCTTAAGAGGCTTTGGGGGGGGCCCCGCCCCCCGCCCCCGCCCGGGGCTCCCGACGAGGCGCGGCTGTGCCCGGGCGGCCCCGCGGCACCTGGCGCTCGTTGCGTCGTCGGCGCGGCCGGGGCCGGCCCGGGGCTTTGACAGTTCCTGGAATCGCGCAATGATAGAATGGCCCGCGGCGAAAAGGACCGCGAGGATCATCCCGGTTCAACCCCCCGCTGTGTGCGGGGCGGCCGAGCGCTAGAGCGGGCCGCGGGCTCCAGATCCCAATGAGGGACTGGAATTCCACCTTTTAGACTAAAGTTTGTGACACGATGCTCCTTCTTGCCTCGCGGTGGGATTCATTAATCAGTTAAATCCTTGTGCCTGATCCCAACCGATCGCTTTGTGTTGGGCACGGATGGGACGATGGAGAACTGTGCTCCGTTGTCTCCTGTAGCTCTGAGAAGGCATCGAACCACAGGACGTAGCAAATATTTCTCTCGCTCCCATCTTCTTGCTCGGTTTTCTCGCTGCAAATACAGTATTTTTTCCCTCTGTGAGGAGATCCTTACAGAAATCTTTCCTTCCCGACTCTAAGCATCTCAGTGTCACAATTCCTGCCTTCGATCGCTGTCTAATTAGGCACGGAGCAGCTAGATTCTTCCCAGGAGGAGGAGACTAACACCCACTGCACAGCAATTGGGAAAGTATGACCTGATGGCTCTCACAGAAACGCGGTGGGACACAGCCCATGATTGGAATGCTGTGATTGAGGGCGACAGGCTTGGCAGAAGGGATTGACAGGGTAGGAGGGGTGGGGGAGCTGCCCTCTGTGTTAGGAAGTGGATAGATTGTGAAAAGCTGAGGTGCTCAGTGAATGCTTTCCCTTGGACTTCACCGGTAGCCAGGCTCCCCATGTGTGCCGGGACCCCAAACCTCGAGGTGAGGGTGTGGGTGAGAGGAGCAGATTCCATTGCACTGTAGCAGTGCAACCGAGACCTCCTCGTGAATCTGAATGTCTGTAAGTCCGCGGGGCCAGATGAGATCCATCCCAGGGTTTGGAGAGAGATGGCTGATGAGGTTGCCGAGCCGCTCTCCAGCGTATTTGACAAATCATGGCTGTCCAGTGAAGTCTCCAGTGACTGGAGAAAGGGAAACATTACTCCCATTTTTAAGAAAGGGAGTAAGGATGACCCAGGGAACTACAGGCCGGTGAGCCTCACCTCTGGGCCTGGGAAGGTCGTGGAGTAGATCCTCCTAGTTGCCATGTTAAGGCACATACGAGACAAAGAGGTGATCCGGGACAGCCAGCATGGCTTCACCGAGGGCAGATCTTGCCTGACCGATCTGGTGGCCTTCAGTGATGGAGTGATGGCATCGGTGGATGGGAGAGGGGCAACAGATGTCATCTACCTGGACTTCTCCAAAGCCTTTGACATGGTCCCTCACCACATCCTGCTCTCTAAATTGTAGAGGTATGGATTTGAAGGACGGACTGTTTGGTGGATTAGGAACTGGTTGGCTGGTCGCAGCCAAAGGGCTGTGATCCATGGTTCTGTGTCAGGTTGGGGGCCGGTCACGAGCGGTGTCCCCCGAGGCTCGGTCTTGGGACCGGTGCTCTTCAACATCTTTATCAATGACACAGACTATGGCATCGAGTGCACCCCCAGGAAGTTTGCAGACAACACTGAGCTGAGCAGCGTAGTCAATGCATTGGAGTGCAGGGAAGCCATTCAGAGGGACCTGGACAGGCTGGAGAAGTGGGCCCGTGAGAACCAGATGCGGTTGCACGAGGCCAAGTGCAAGGTGCCGCACTTGGGCCGGGGCAATCCCAGGTATTGATACAGCCTGGGGGAAGAACTCCTGGAGAGCAGCCCTGCAGAGAGGGACTCGGGGGTCCTGGTGGACGAGAAGCTGGACATGAGCCAGCAGTGTGCGCTGGCAGCCCGGAAGGCCGACTATGTTCTGGGCTGCGTTAAAAGAGGAGCAGCTGGCAGGGAGAGGGAGGAGATTGTCCCCCTCTACTTGGCTCTTGAGAGGCCTCGTCTGCAGCACTGCGTCCAGGCCTGGGGCCCCCAGCACGAGAAAGACATGTTGCTCTCGGAACAGGTCCAGAGGAGGCCACCAAGATGATCAGAGGCTAGAGCACCTCTCCTGTGAAGAAAGGTTGAGGGAACGAGGCTCGTTCAGCTTAGAGGACAGAAGGCTCCAGGGAGACCTTGCTGTGGCCTTCCAGTACTTGAAGGGAGCATATCAACAGGAGGGGGAACGATTGTTCACAAGGGTGGATAGCAATAGGACAAGGGGGAATGGTTTTAAGCTGAGACAGGGGAGATGTAGGTTAGATATTAGGAGGAAGTTTTTCACACAGAGGGTGGTGACACGCTGGAACAGGTTGCCCAGGGAGGTTGTGGATGCCCCGTCCCTGGAGGCGTTCGAGGCCTCCCCAGGACTGAACGTGCTGCATCTGCGAGAAGACCTTGGAGGAACCCAAAAGAAATCTCCGACCTGCCATCCTCGCCTGTCCATAATCCCCAGCTGGAGGAGCCGCTGCCGCCAAGCAGGCTGGAAGCGCCACGGACAGACCGAAGAGAGGCCCAGAATTCAGAGGAATGTAACTCGGTGACCCAAAGCCTTCCGACGTAACGCTGGCTGAAGGTGACCATCTGCTCTCCCACCTGGTAGTGGAAGCATGGGCGATGATGTTTCCTCTTCCTTTCCACTTGGTTCGTGATCACGACGGCCACGCCAAACTGGAAGGAGAAAAGCGACGGAGCGAAGTTACTTCCCACCACCAGAGTCAATTAAAAAATATGAAACAAGAAGGCATGCTCGTACTTCTGCTCTCCTCTCTGCGGAGCTCTCAAGAGCTGAACAATCAGGGTGAGCTCCATTGGGACCGTCCTCTGGTATAAAGCACTGCAGCAACACTGCCTTCGGGGAGGCTGCTATTTACAACAGCTGATGGCTCCCTCCTCTGCGTTAGTTAGAGGGGAAATGTTTCTGCTGAGGTGCACATCAAAAGCCATCAAAAGCGTACGTGGATCAGGAATGACAGCGCTGGTGGTATCTTGAAAGAGTCTGGGAGGAGAGGAGAGGAGAACACCCTCAAGGGGAGATTAACTCACACGTTAAGCCTGAAATAAAGTGCCTGTGTTCAGCTGATGGAGAAGGATTCTGCAATGACTTTTCTGATCCTGGCACTCACCTGAAGGGTAAGACTGATCCTCGTCTTTACTCCTGTAAATCAGTAATTATTCTACTCTAAACCTTCATGTTATCGGGAACAGAAACCTGTATTTCCCCTACTCACTAAGGTGAGCGGCTGAAATGGGTGCCTAAATTCAGACAACGGGAAATATGTGAGCCTGGCACAGCGCAGCTCCGTGGTCTCCTCCCTGGCCAAGGTGAGCGGTGGGAGCTGCCGAAAGGCGAGGAGCTTTGCCCTCTGAAAATGGGATGACAGAAATCTTGTGAGCGTCCTCTGTGAAGGCTTTTCTCCATAGGCTGCCAGTTAAAGCAGTGAACTTTTACAGTGGCTCTATTTCCCCCCCAGTTTTTCCCCGTGTTATTTTTTCCCTCCCTTCTGCCAAATCTGCGTGCCATACCTTGTTCTCACCTGGAAATGAGGAGCAGTTCAGTCAGATGCCGCTGCCTGAGCACCCTGGGAAAGGCACCAGGTGTTACTCCGTGTTCCAGGACGTGGTGGACCCCAGCTCTGCCTGGTTGCAATCCCTACATCACAGCTGGTTCGTATTCGGAAGCGCACACAGCCCTCTCCAAGCACTTCAATTACATCTGCAAATCAGGTTTCATCTCCTAGCCTGCTCCCGGAAATGTCAGGTGTGACGAATGCCATCGGTGTGCGGTAGCAGTTAATGGGGAAGCCATGAGCTGGGACGCAAGCATTCATTTATTTATCATTGGTTAAATTCACATAAACTCTTCGTACGTGTGACCTTAGCACCCAGAGCAATGCATGTGCTCTCAGTGTCATGGGGCAAGTAAGACTCTTAATTTTATATTCTCTAAGTTACATTAAGGACATGTTTGATGTGTACCCTAGCTCAAAATAACAGCTTTAAATCCAAATAGCTCTCATGCTCTCTCTGACATCATCTTCGCAAGGCTTCCGAGACTGTAATGTTAAACTCCTCGTTTCTCGAGCGAGTTTCAGGATCATCCAACATCCCCTTCTCCCTCCCAGAGATTCACAAAGACAACTTGTCTTTTCCGCAGCATCTTGTCCAAAACTGAGGAAGGAAAGCTATTGTATTTTTACCTTTACTCCGAACTATCACATCGATAGCCTGAATCCCCTCCTGAATTCCAAGCCGTCCTGTTCCGGCTGCTTTCTGATCTTTCTGAAGTGGGAAGGAAGGGAAGCAAATTCAGAGAGAGCCGTAACTGCAGGAGGTCAAGGACAGAGTCCGTTGTCTGCCTCTCTATCCTTTGATCTCATCAACCCGTAGGTATCAAACTAAGGTGTGAATCGTCAAGCTATCCCATTTCAGCTTAAAAATAATACGACTAAAAGGCAGCATTTCCGCCGTCCCATGTCTTTGTGCTCTGTCCCTTGGTAGAGAGGAGGCCCTGAATGGTGGAAGAGAATCATACCTCAGCAGTGGAGTTCATTCTCGAGGGCTTGAGCGATCATCCCAAGATGAAGGCAGCCCTCTTCGTGGTGTTTCTGCTCATCTACGTCGTCACCCTTTTGGGCAACGCGGGGATAATCGTCCTCATCCGAGGTGACCCCAGGCTCCACACTTCCATGTACTTCTTCCTCGGCAGCCTCTCCGTGGTTGACATCTGCTTCTCCTCCGTGATCGCCCCCAGGACTCTGGTGAACTTCCTGGCAGAGAGGAGGACCATTTCCTTCGCTGGCTGCACAGGTCAAACTTTCTTCTACATTGTCTTTGTGACCACTGAGTGCTTCCTGCTGGCTGTCATGGCGTACGACCGGTACGTTGCCATCTGCAACCCACTGCTCTACTCAACCGTTATGACTCGCAGGCAGTGCGTGCGGCTAGTGGTGGGGTCCTACGTCGGGGGCATCCTCAATGCCGTCGTACAGATGGCTTTCATCGTCAGGCTGCCCTTCTGCAGCTCCAACGTCATAAACCACTTCTTCTGCGACGTTCCTCCCCTCCTGGCCCTGTCCTGTGCCAGCACCTACGTCAACGAGATGATCCTCTTCTCCTTAGCTGGCGTCATTGAACTCGGCACCATCGCCGCCATCCTGGTCTCCTACGTCTTCATCTCCTGTGCCATCTTGAGGATGCGTTCAGCTGGAGGCAGGCAAAAAGCCCTCTCCACCTGCGCCTCTCACCTGACAGCCGTCACCCTGTTGTACGGAACAACGATATTCATGTATTTGCGCCCCAGCTCTAGTTATTCCCTCGGCACGGACAAGGTGGTCTCTGTCTTCTACACGGTGGTGATTCCAATGCTGAACCCGCTCATCTACAGCCTGAGGAACCAGGAGGTGAAGGGCGCGCTGAGCAGAATGGCAGAAAGGATTACGGTTAGGGTCTGAGCAGGGCGGATGGCTCGGGAGCTGAAGAAGACCCTGAAAACCACAAATGCGCTGAGCATCGTAGGCCGGGTCTCAGGCCACCCAGCTACGGGGATTTACCTCGGGCTGTGGAGGCTCTGACCACGGAGATGTACAAAATACGCCCGGATGAGCCACGAGCGGCCTGGTCTGGCCGTGAGGTCAGCCCTGCCTTGAGCAGGGGATCCTTTTGAGCAGGAAGGACCACTGGGAGGTCTCTGGTCCTACGGGGTGGGGGGGCAAATTACACCCGTATGTACACGTGTATGCATAGAACTGCAATACTTGTGTATCATAGTGTGTATTTACCTACATAATACAACCTTTTTGTGTTCACGTACGCATTTGTTACCCACGTCCTCGTCAAGCCCTAGCTCAAATGAGCTGTCACGCCAAGTGGCAGCCCCTGCTCGGTAAATGAAGGGGTGTAGGACATGCCACTGTTGGGTTTAGAAGACAAATGCCTATACCAGAGAAGTGCCAAATTATGCCCCAGGAGCTTTCAAGTTCCCATAGAGTTTAGCGGCGTGCCATGGGCAGTTGGACTGGATGATCTCAGAGGTCTTTTCCAACCGTGGTGATTCTATGGTTGAGTTGGAATCAGCATTTCTCCCCCGTAGGGCTAACCCGGGCAGAGATGTTCTTGGCAGGAAAGTGAAAATAACTGAAGGCAAATAGGCCAAGTGAATATGAAATCTGAATTTCTAAATGTAGGTCTGTGTTTGAAACCAGGCTGCTGAGTGACTGGAACTGTGTAGGGTTAAACTGATATTTGTTAGCTCTTTTGGGGTGGGCATTAATAATAGCAGCAGTAAAGTCTTTATTTCTTACACGAGAAGTGACTCCCGGCAGAAATTCCAGCTCCCATCTGTCAGCACTCGAGCTGGAAACTGCAGCTGGCTGACGCCATGGAGATCATTCGTTAAAAAAATCATTTAAAAATTCTAGGTTATTCTGTTCCATCTCCTCAACGGATTGTTTTTCTCTTAGACTGTGTGAAAGGTGTGTTATATAAAATGCCAGATCCTGATATTTTACCAATTTCCTCCTGCGTGCATCGTCTTTTCCTCAAGTTCAGGTCGTTCTCAGACAGCGTCCCTGCAGCACATCCTCACTCCTGACATAAATATTCCGGGTTTTACAATAAAGGGAATGAAAATACATAAGGAGATCAGAGCTGCTATCTCATGCGGGCGAATAATTTGACAGCACTGTTGTGATTTACGTGACCCACATACATCTCTACCTAAATAATCCCAGGTGAGCAGTCGTCCTTGGATGCTCTCGGATGCTGAATTACATAGGTCAGGCTGCCTGGCTCCCCGGTAAGGGCTTTGAGTTCATCCTGTCGACCTTCCTTGCGAAGCAATCCCCCTTTTCTAATTAAATTTGGGTTAGGTGAGGCCATTCTCAACTTTTTATTCTCTGGAGCGGATGGAGGGATGACTCGTGCCCCCCTTCTGTAATCACCGCAGTCAGCACAGCCACACCTGAGCTCTCTGAGCAAAGCACAGGAAGAGTTTCTGGCTGAAAAAAATAAAGACAGGTGCTGGAAGACACAGGGAGCTTTTGTGTGACGTTAACTCTCCTATTGTGGGGCTTGGTATTGGCTAGATAAGTTGGATCACGGTACTCCTCCAACACCAGAGTGCCTAGAGATGGGGCGCGTTCCCACGTCCAGGTTTTGAGATTAGCGCCCACAAGGAGAGCAGGTGAATCTCTATTTAAGCAGGACAGCCTTTCAGAAGCTGCTCTGCAGGATCTTGCAGCCGTAACATTGGGGTTGTAAGGTCAGAAAACTTTTAATGAAGGGCTGCTTGGTGAGATGGGACGCCTTGGCGGAAGGTCTGGCCGTGGGTTGCCCGAGAGATGCGAGGTCTTATCGATCACGAGCGGGAAAGCAGCTGCCATAAATGCAGGTCCTTCCCCCAGGAGGACGAGGATCAATATTGGTGAGTTTGCTGGAGGCTGCTTAGCAGAACGTGGAACTGAGAGCGCGGAGAGGGCGCGACCTGAGGCTGCAGGGTACGGCTCGGAGTTCAATCTCTCTCTGCTCTGGACAATGGCTTCAAGAGATGTGATTCCTGGCTGGGGGTTTCATCCGCCCATTCTGAGATGAAGCCCGTGCCCCTGGGCTTTAGTTCAATACCCAGAGTTCCTGACATGAAGCAGCTGCTGGCAGGAGGAAGCGCAAAAGTTCACTGCGCTGCACCCCACTGCTTCCCCCCTGACGGAGTGAAAAGCAGCTCTAAACCCCGTTAATAATAACGGAAGGCCACGCACGTCACCTGCAGGGCATCTGAAATGAGGTGTCTGGCTCTGAAGTTCTCCCCCGAGCACAGTGTCAGAAGATCACGATGGCTTCTAAGCGTGCACCCGTTTGTCAGATACCAGATCAGATGCGCGCTTTCTCTGCTCTCTGGTATAACCCTGCCAAGTAATGATTAATGTTATCTGGGAAAAAAATCGATGTTGGTGGTTTTTTTTTTTCATTCCGTGCATCACAGACTGTCATTTTAGGAGATTTACCTCTGGTGAGCCGAGGGAGAGCCTGGATTTACCTTTTATCTCCAGCTTTGGCATCGAGTGCAAAGAAAAGCCCAGCGGGATAAAATCTTGGTTTTATTACTGCTCCCTCTTACATGAGGACAAGTTACACTGAGAGAAGTCACATTTTCTGGTCCTTTCTGCTGTGGCCTTCCTGGGAGATCTGCTGCCCAAATTCCCAGCATACGGAGTGACCACCCAGGCTCTGATGCTGAGAGAAGCATTCCCGTCCTTGTCAGAAAAGACACATTTAAGCCCACAGCATGCTGAAAGTTAGATGTATTTGAGCACAAGCTGTGTTTAAGCCATCATCTCGATGTGAGCATGGTCTATGGTCTATGTCAAGTCTGAATGAACACAGCCTACTGCTGTGTGCAGCACGTATGCTTTATTATATGCTGAACTTGCACCTGCTGCTTTTATTTTCCCCTTTTCTTAGCTTACGCCAAGGCGTACAAATTTTCCAACAATTAAATCCATTTCCTCGGTGCTTTTGAGCAAACTGTGGGCCCACGGGAGCTCCCAGTCCCTGAGCCGCACCATCTCAATGGAGAGAGGCGAAGCACCTCCAGGTCTCGCCCAGGCAGAACCTTGGCCAAAGAGCTGCCTGGTTTCACACCTAACCAATGGCTGCGTTTCTTTGCTTTCTTCTGGAGAAGAACCCACCGGTTCCAAAAGCAGGCTGCCATGTGAGCGCAGGGTGCTCAAACCCTTGGCTGCTGCAAAGCCACAAGGTACCGGAGAGTGGCAAAATCAGACTCACCAAGGTTGGAAAAGACCTCCGGGATCATCTAGTCCAACCATCCACATACCACCAGTGTTGCCCACTAAACCGTGGCCCTTAGTACCACATCTACACGTATCTTGAACGCCTCCAGGGACAGTGAGTCCACCGCCTCCCTGGGCAGCCCATTCCAGCAGCTGCCCACTCTTGGAGAAGAAATTTTTCCTAATATCCAACCGGAACCTCCCTTGGAGCACATTGAGGCCATTCCCTCTCAACCTATTGCTAGTTACTTTGGAGGGGAGGCCGACCCCTATCTCACAGCCTCCTTTCAGGGAGCTGTAGAAAGCAGTGAAGTCTCCCCTGAGCCTCCTCTTCTCTTCAACAAGACCTTGGCACTTGGTCTTGTTGAAGTTCGTACAGTTGTCCTCAGTCTAGCGATCCAGTTAGCCCAGATCCCTCTGCTGGGCCTTCCTACCCAGAACCAATACTTCCTCCCAGCTTGGTGTCACGTGCAAACTTACTGAAGGTGCACTCAATCCCCTCATCCAGGTCATCAATAAAGGTACTGAACAGGACAGGCCCCAGCACCAACCCTTGGGGAACAGCACTCATGACCGGTCACCATGATCTCTTAGGATTTGGCTAGGGGCATTTGTAAAAGTGGTGGGACTGTGAGACTCCATTTCTAATTTGCCCTGAATCCAACGAGTGTTACTATCTTGTTTTAGCCAAATGTCTTCCCTACCTGCCCCATCTGCTGTTTTGTTGGGTTTGGTTTGTCGGTTGGCTTGTTTAAACCCAACTCATTCCTATGCTGGGTCCTTTCTGCAATTTCAGCTACAAACATTTAAAAGATCCGTACCGATCTGACCACAGTACAAGGAGTGGCTTTATTTTCGGGGGGGATGTGTTTTCTACACATTTACTACTCTTTTCTTCTTGGGTTGTGACAGGCTGCGATGCTCTGCGTGGCATTCAGCCAACGGCATTTGACAAAATTACAGCGGTACGCCCGGGGTGAAAGGCGCCCCGAGGAAAACAGTTGGCAGGAAGCTTTTTTTTTTAATGTTTAATCTCAAAGACACATCCTTTGTCTTCCATGAACTACGTAATTTCTGGCAGAACGTGTACAGCCACGGTTCCATGGACGCGTGCAGAAGTGAATTAATCGCATGTCTCACAGTAAGCATCTTTGTAAAGCGGGGTTTTTCTAAGGGAAATGCAACCAAGGAAAGGGGATGCATTGCTGAGTAACAGAGGAGAGTCAGAGTACACTGCCCCTTTAAGAAGCAGCAGGGGAACACCTCAGATTTGTCCCAGAGTTTTTTTGGGGGGCTCCTCCGAGAAGGTAATGTGGCCAAAAGCCCAGCAAACTTGCCTCCAGTCCAAAGAGCCCTCCAGTCGCTGAGCTTGCTCCTGGAGGAATCACTGCTCGAATCACTGCAAATTCTTACGAAACCAAGCTGGGGAAGGAGATCCCTTAAGAGTTTGTTTTCACCACCTCCAGTCATGTGGCCTCCGCCACTTCACAGAACACTGTGACGAGGAAATGCTTAATGAGACCGTTCGAAACGGAGCATTGTGCAACACGGAGCCCCTGCAAATTTCAGAGCTCGGTTCAAATGGGCTGCGTTGGTTTCTCTAACGACGGCTCCTTACTGCTCCAGAGAGCTGATGTAAAACACTCACACCCTCCCCTTCTCAACACCCCCTTAATTGACCAGGGCCAATTTCCTCAGTGAGCAGCCCGAGAAAATATTTTCTCTCCTGCTCTCCTGAGCATGTCCTTGACATCCTTATTCCTCAAGCTGTAGATCAGAGGGTTGAGCATAGGCACAAGCAGGGTGTAAAACACTGCCGTGACCTTTTCCGTGTCCAGCGAGTACTTGGAGCCTGGCTGCATGTGGCTGAGGCCGGCGGGCACGTAGAACAAGGCGACAGTCAGCAGGTGGGAGGCACAAGTGGAGCAGGCTTTGCGCCGCCCGCCGGCAGACCTGATGCTCAGGACGGAGAGGAGAATGTAGGCGTAGGAGATGATGATGATGAGGAGCACGGTCATGGAAATGGTCCCATTGAAGGCGACGAGCAGGAGCTCGTTGAGGCGGCCGTCGGAGCAGGTGAGTTTCAGCAGAGGGTTGGTGTCACAGAAGTAGTGGTCGATGAGATTGGGGCCGCAGAACGGCAAGGGCAGCAAGCAGCACGTTTGGGTTAGTGAGTTCAGAACGCCCCCCAGGTACGAGCCGGCCACCAGCTTCATGCAGAGACTCTTGGGCATAGAAATAGTGTAGAGCAAGGGGTTGCAAATAGCTACGTAGCGGTCGTACGCCATCACGGCCAGCAAGAACACCTCTGCGGTCACAAACACGAGGAAAAAGAAATGCTGGGTGAAGCAGGCAGAGTAGGAAATGGTTTTATTTCCCGGCAAGAAGCCAATAAGCAGCCTTGGAGAAAAGACAGAGGAGTAGCAAAGATCAACAACGGACAGATTGGAGAGGAAGAAGTACATGGGAGTGTGCAGCCGGGGGCTGGTCGCGATCAGTGCGATCAGCCCAGCATTACCCAGCAGGGTGACGAGGTAAATCACGGAGAACACGATGAAGAGAGGAGCCTGCAGCTCGGGCTCACCTGTCAGTCCTAAGAGGACGAACTGGGTCACCACGGTGCCGTTCCCTTTAGCCATATCAGCACAGCGTGCCTGTTGGAAGGAGAAAAAACAGTGAAGTAAGGCAGAGCGAGGGCACGGCTTGCTACGGAGCTGCTATCAGCGAGGGCTTCCTGCTGACTATCCACTATCCTTCTTGAACAAAAAACACAGAGGAGTGGGGAGGGAAATCCGTGGCAGAGCCACCCAGCCCCAGTGCTCGGACCGAGTTCTCCCCTTCTCCAAGCAACGAGCAGCAGGCATTCCGGCAGAAGTTGCTGCACCTTTTTTCTGCCCGGAGAAAAATCCCCGTGGCCACTGCAGCCGGATGAGTGCAGATTTCACACGGGCTAGTGGGGACATCTACTGTACGGAAGACGTACGGTCCAGCCAACAAGCTTTTTTCTCAGTATCAAGTACGTTTGCAGTGGTAATTTATGGCTTTGACCCTCGTCAACGAAGTCCCCAAAGTAAATCGTGGCGCAGAAGTTTCACGCCACAGAGGGGATCGTTAGGAACTCTCCGAAGAGTTTTGGTAAGCTTGAGGATGCAGCAGCATCTACAGACAAAGAGATCTGCACGGGAAGCTTCATCCCATCCCCCAGACACCGTGGCTTTGAGCAGGTGAGCAACAAAGCAGCGGCTCTATCCGCTGTGAGGTACAACACGAGCTCCGAGCAGCACGCAGCCGGAGAACTGAAGCTTCAGATCAGTCTCCCCATTGAGCCGTGCACAGTCAGGCACCAACGCTCCAGTGACAAGAACAGCTCTTGGCTCTTGGCTACAGTGTATTTATTAAAAACACCAGAGGGCTTAAAAACTGGGGTTGTCTTAGCAATCTTAATGGAATTCCCCTGGGAAACAAGCCCGGCCTCTTTCACAACGTAGCAACCGACTGACACAGATCTCTGCCATCTACAAAGCACCCGAAAGCCACTGTTAACACCAGGATTAAAAGGCGAATTTCCCATATTCCAGCCCACGCTTCATTTGTCGGCTGCTGTCATTCACTAATACACTAATGGGTTCCCATTTGACATCAGGATTTCGTTACCCGCACACCCTTCAGCAACAAGGCTTAAAGCTCCCGCTCCAGAGAAGCTGAGAAATGTTGTATTTGCGTATGCATTTTATTCTTTAAAAAAAAACTAAAACAACAACAGAAAAGCACGTCACTCTGACAAGTAACAGGTTATGCAAAGTACAGAACAAAATAATAATTTAAAAAGGTCGCGTCTTGTATTTTTTCCCTCATCCAGGGACCTGTGTGTACAACATGGGAGGATGTCTCAAGAAAGCAAGGGGTGAGTTTTATTGACTGGTCAGTTTTATTGCCATTTTTCTTGTTAAACATAAAACAGAGCCTAGCAGGACGATTGGGGCTGGAGTGCTGCAGGTTTAGCTCAACTTGTCCTTGGTTTATACGCACTAAGAGTAAGCCAGCTCTTCTGAATCCAGAATACTTTCCTTTTTTAAACAAAGAGCAAACAGAAAAACAGCAGGAAACCTACACTCAAGGTCCTCACTAAAGGGAGCAACTTACCTCGTTATTCCACTCTCCTCCCCACTGCACCCTGCCCTCTATTCACCCCCCTCCCTTTTCCGCCCCTGCTGTTTGCATCTGGCCTCTTCACGGATGAGCTGCAGGAGGGAGAAATCTCCAAACTGGCGCCTGCTTTGCTCTCTAGCTGTCCCACTTTTTATTGCTTAAACCAGAGGGGCATTTGACTAGCTGTGACATCCAGTTTCTGCACCCTCACTGTCAAAAGTCTCCGACCGACAAATGCCGCAGCTGAACGGCTGAAGCCCCTTCTTTCCTCACCCACCACCTTCTGCCAGCCTTCTTGCCTCCCTTGGGCATTACAGCTGCTGCAGAAGCAGGTTGGCATCTCTCTCGCTAGCCTAGCCATGTTGGAAGGACTCGGACACCAACGCACACAGCACCCCTCGCAGCAGTAACGTGCAGAACAGAAAAACGACTACTTATTATTAGCCTACAGTTCCCAGCTGAGCATAAAAACTAATTGTTTTAGGGGTTTGCGCTTGGCCGGTCCGGTTATTTCCCCTTTTTGAACTTGGCCGCGGCGCTGTTGGTCTTGGCTTTCTTCTTGGCCGACCCCTTGGTTTCGGGCTCCTTGCGCTTGGCCGACGTGATGGAGCCCGTCACCTTGAAGAAGTCATCCAGCCGGCCCTGCGTGCTGCCCTGGCGGCTCTTACTCAGCCTCTTGACCCCGTTGCGGATACGCTCCTCGTTGAATTGCTTCTCCCCACACATGAACTGTACGAGCTCCTCCTCGTTTGGCTCCGTCCACTTCAGCTCAACGTCATCGGGGTTGACGACATCGGGCTCTAGGAAGAGCTTCTGGGCCTCTTTGTGCAACCAGTTCTCAGGCAAGGGGTACTTCTTGGTGTCGATGTGCTGGATGATCTCCTCAATGGTTTTGTGCTGCTTGATGAGCTCGACGGCCCGCTTGGGCCCGATGCCGCGGATGCTCTCGCAGTAGTCGCAGCCCAGGAGGATGCACAGATCCACAAACTGCTCCCAGGTCAGCCCCAGGTCCTGCAGGATGCGGTTCAGGTGGAACTCCTGGATGGGCAGCTTCTTTGTCTCGCTGGCGGTGAGGTGCCGCATCAGCACGGGGCTCCCAAAGGTCAGGCAATCCATGTCCTCCGTGGCGGCCGCGTACACCTTCCCCGCCTTCACCAGCGTAGCACAGCTCGCTTCCGCCTCCCCCGGCGCCTCCACGTAGGGGATGCCCATCAGCGTCAGCAGCTTCTTGCACTCGTCGGTGTGCTGCTGGGTCACTTTCACCAGCCTCTTGCTGAACTTCTCGATGCCGCTCTCCTCGCCGGCCTCCTGAGCCTCCTGCAGGTGCTTCTCAGCCTCGGCCCGCCGCTCCGTCCTCTTGGCCAGCTCCCCGGATTTGAGCTGCGGCGGTTTGCCATCGAACACGTAGACGGGCTTGATGCCGTTCTCCACCATGCGGATGGTGCGGTAGAACATGCCCATCAGGTGGCTGGTGGTCTCGCCCTCCTCGTTGTGCAGCACCTCGGCGCCCTGCCGCACGGCAATCAGGAACTGGTAGATGCTCATGGAGGCATCGATGGCCACCTTCCGCCCAAAGTACGACTTGATGTCGTTCTCCCGGATGGCGCTGGGCGCCACGTCGGCGATCAGCTTGGCCAAGCCGTGGATTCCCATCCTGCGGGCACAGAGCAAAGCACCGGAGCTGAGGGAAACGGCGGGGGGGACGGGTCCCCGAGAATCAAGGCCTCGCGCGCCGCGGCCTCCCGCTGCCCGCCCCTACTTCCACCCTCGGCCCCGCTCCTGCCTCTCCGAGCCTTCCTCCTCCCCCTCTCGCCGCCGTTTCTCCCCTCAGCCCTCTCCAGCCGCCGTTATCCCGCCGCAGCGCCCGGCCGCCATTACCCCTCCGCTCCGAGCCGCTCCGTTCCCGCGCTAGGCCGCGCTGCCTGCTGGGTAGCCAATGGCGAGCGGCTCCCAGCGGCTCCACCCACCCGACCCGCAGCGCGTCACTTCCGCTTCCGGCGGTGACGGGAAGCGGAAGTTGCTGAGGGGACGTGTCCGAGCGCGGCGGGAGCCGGAGTCTGGGGCGAAATGGTGGGGCCTGGACGGGGGCTGGGACCAAAATTGGATTGGGAACCTGGGGCTGGGAGCTGGGGTTGGGGCCGGGATCTGAAACCGGGGCCGGGAACGGGAATCGGGACTAGAATCAGGAGCCGGGAATGGGAATGAGAGCCTGGAGCGGGAACTGGGCATGGGAAGTGGGACTGGGGCCGGGAATGAGGGCTGGGAACCGGAGTGAGAACTGGGGGCTGGGACTGGGAAAGAGCAGGGGAACGGGAACAGGAATCGGCAACAAGGACCAGGAATGAGAACCGAGGGCCGGGGCCGGGAACAGGAGCTGGAGAGCTGGAAACGGGGCTGGGACCAGGAGCTTGGTAACGGGAGCCGGGGGCTGGAGCCGGGCAAGGGATTGATAGGTGGGGCAGGGAACCCAGGGAACTAGGACAAGGGACTGAGCACGGGGCCCGGCAGCCCTGCTGCCCCGTGCCATGCCCCCACAGGAGCTAGAGGCAATGAGCAGGTACACCAGCCCGGTGAACCCGGCCGTCTTCCCGCACCTCACCGTGGTGCTGCTGGCCATTGGCATGTTCTTCACCGCATGGTTCTTCGTGTATCCTTGGGCGCTGGGATCGGGGGTGGGGGACCCACCTCGCCATGCCCCCGTTGTCACCTTAACCCTCCGCCGGCAGTTACGAGGTGACGTCCACCAAGTACACGCGAGACATCTACAAGGAGCTGCTGATCTCGCTGGTGGCCTCGCTCTTCATGGGATTTGGCGTCCTGTTCCTGCTGCTGTGGGTTGGGATCTACGTGTGAGGCCCGGGCCGAGTGACGTGTGGACCCTCGGTGGCTGTAAGCAGGATGAGAGCTTTGTGCTGCGCGTTGCGTGCGAGGTGCCTGCAAGCGTAACCCCAGCTTATGTTTCTAAGCCACCTTTCTTCAGGGGTGGATTTGGGGCGTGCAGACCCTGACCACGGGGCCTCGTACCCCACGAGGAATAACCACACGCATCAGGTTAAGAGCTGAGGTGCTGCAGTGGAGCTGCGTGGAGAAGGACCTGAGTGTCCGGGTTGACAGTGAGCCAGCAGTGTGCCCTCACGCCCAAGGAGGCTAATGGAATCCTGGGGTCCTGGACGCTGGTCCAAATATCTAATGGGTGGGAGTCAAGTGGATGGGGCCAGGCTCTTTTTGGTGGCGCCCAGCGGCAGGACGAGGCTGCTGGCTGATGCGGGGAGAGAGGGCTCCTCTGCCCTTCTGCAAACTGCAAGCAGAACACGTTCACCCCGGCGTGAGGCAGCGAGAATTGTGCTTGCTGTGTGTTCTCCTTTGCTCAAGGTGCGGTTCTGACCTCGCGGCACCTGGTAGAGGATCTGTCCCCGTGCTGTGCGGGTGCCGCTCTGGGGAAATCTGTCTCACCTCCTTCCTTTCTCCTTTGGTTCCAGGTGGGAAGCCCCGGAGAAGCTCTTTTTGTATTTGTTTTATACTTCAGCGTGGGAGCTTGTTTCAGGCACGGACTGTGCTCCTGTCAGGTGACTCCTGCCAGCCCAGCAAACCAAACCTGAATAAAACTGGCTCTGTGATGCACCTGCCTTTGGATTTGCGGTTTGTCTCTTAGATGCTTGTACCTGGCTTTTTGAACCAACTCTGATTTCTACACAAAACCCACGAGCCTTGGGATGGGCCCTTGATTGTACCCAAACCCTTTTCCTAGGCTGTTTTCAGCAGCAGAAGCAGCTGTTTTGTAAGGAGTCAAGCGTAATTCACATCTCCTTTTCTAGGCTGTTGAACACACGAGTGGAATTTAGCTGGACATCCTACTGCAGAGAGTAATAAATGCTGTGAAACTGCAGCTGGCGGGGCGTAGCACCCCCGCTATCAAACTTAGGTGTCTTGGCAACAGAGTTCCTGTGCTGCAGCGAGCGGTGTCCGGGTCACAGGGGAAGCATCGTGCTCAGTGCTGCAGCAAAATTAAGTTATGAAGAGCGTGTTAATGAGCTCGAGCTTTAATGAATCGGAGTTTTAAGTCTGGCGTGAGGTTTTAGAAGAATGCTTGAGAAGTACAGACCAGAGCAGCGGTGCTGGCCGCGTCCTTTGTTGAAGAGTTACCAAATTAACGCAGTGAAAGCATTTATTTGTGGCACCCAGCGCTACGCCTTTAAGGCAGCTTTGCCTTTGGAGCCTGGCTTTCCAAGCAATTAGGATTTGGAGCTGGGAAGTCTAGAGGCAGCGCACAGACACAAAGCCCCGATGCCCTGTCAGGAGGAAGCTTTCCCTCTGCGGGTGCTCTCCGATGCCTCTGGCTCTGGCCCTGACTGCTCTTCTCACATCTGTTCCAAGGTGGGACACCTGCAGCTGTCCTGACTGTTGTGGGCACGCCTGGAAGCTCACACCGCGGAGGTGGCACTGGGGTTCCTCTTGTGACAAGGGGTTTGTAAGCAGGGAACTGAAAGGGGGAAAAAAAAAAACAAAAAAAAACAGCGAGGGAGGAACACAGCCGGGAGCCGTCCTTGGATACAAAGCAATATTCATATATTTTATTTATATAGGCATATTTACCTCCAGCACAAAACAAAGTCTAAATAAGCCGAACGTAAAAGTGGGGAAGCCGGAGACTCGGCCCTCCCATTTAGCAAAATATAAATATAAATCAGAAAGAAAGGAAGGGAAACCACGCTCGTTCCCCCCACATAAAAACCTACCATCAATAAGACCTGCTAAGAAGGCGACGCTACGAACTCGCTGGCAATATACAGTGATTAAAGCTGTGACAGCAACATTTAAACCAAACAAATTAGTGCTTTACTTGTTTTCTTAATTCTCGCGGCGGCGGTGGTTCAGTCTCTATTTACAGGCTTTAAGCTCTTCCCAGGAGGGCAGGATGTTTGTGAATTTGCTTTTGAAACAAACTCCGAAACAGCCAAACTTTGGCAAGCGGCCTCGTTTCCACGCTCGTCTTCCTTCCTGCCAAGAATGTCTAGAGAGATGAAGCTCTCGTTTCCAGCTGAAGAAGGGTTTCCCCGAGCTGCAGGGCTGGAGACGTGGGCTCAGAGCTCCCTCCGTCTCACGCAGGTAAAGGCCTGATTGTTAACTCTTCTGGTTACTGATTGGGGATGGGGAACACAGCTGTGCACGAGGGGCGGGACCACCTGTTGCACTTCAGGTATCGCCTCGTCTAATTTCTTAAGCTAAGGGACCGCTGGTTTCGAGGCACACAGCGTTGAACGCAGGCGTAGGGAACCCTGGTGGTGGAACAAGGCACTGGGGACGTTCCCGTAGCCATCAGGCACTTGGTTTGCTGAGGCCCTCGTAACCCCGTGGCCGAGCGTCGCGGGGACACCTGAGAGCCCCCCCCCCATCTCTTCTTGGGCTGCTGCTGCTGCTGCTGGCACGTGTCCTGGGGCTGATTGCTTTCTGCCCTCCCACGCGAGGCTGGATCCGTGGTGGTGATTGCAGGCAGCACCGTCAGCTCCAGCCCTCGCGGCGCTGCCTGGAGCCTCGATGGGGGCTGAAAGAGCACGGGCAGGGAGGAGAGACGGCAGCGGGATCGGAGAAGGCCACCCCTCAGCTGAGCGGAGCCGGGCATCGCTCGCCTGGCTGAGGATTGGCTGGGCCACTGATTGCCAAGTGGAGAGTTAAAGCTGCCGAGAAAGCAACTTCTTCAGCGTAAGGCTGAGCAAAACGCTTAGGGCAGGTGGAAAGAAGAGTGCTGAGCATCCTCTCTGGAGAGCTCCACCGAAGGGTTTCCTTCCAGAAGCAGAAAATCCTGCTGAGCACGGAGCTGACCTGTTTGTGCGTCGCTACTCCCGAGCCTCTTGCTCTCCTCTCAGCTCCCCAAAGCTCTCCCTGAACTTCGTTCCCATCTGGCTGCCGGGCATTCCCTGCTCACCCTCTGGTTTCCTGGCTGCCCAGGCTTCAGTGCATCGTGCTCACTGGAGAGCGTCACCCACACCGTTCAATGCTGCCCGCAGGCATTGGAATAAAGACCCGACCTCGGAACTGCCCTGCCAATAAAGGGAAGGGCAAGGTCCTGGGGAGGCAGCCGGGTAAACTCCCAGCGATGCTGCGAGGAATTGCAAGGCTGTGGCTGCTCTGCTGGGACAGCCTCAGAAGGGAGCTCTGGAACAGAAGGGCTGCACGTAGGAGCCATCTATCAGGTAAAACATCTTGGCAGCTCGTTCCTCCGGAGCAGCAGAGCCTGCTGGCTGGCGGTGGCAGAGAGCTGCTGCTGCCCCGTAAACAACGTGGCCTGCAAACTGGCACAAGGATCGCTGCATCCGTCTCCACTGACACGACAAAGCACAGCAGCCGGATCCTGATGCCGTTTCCCAAAACCAGATTGGTTCAAGTCGCGTGCG
This sequence comes from Numida meleagris, assembly GCF_002078875.1. NCBI lineage: Eukaryota > Metazoa > Chordata > Aves > Galliformes > Numididae > Numida > Numida meleagris. Next base: position 1,663,691 of record NC_034414.1, on the reverse strand, counting down.
TCCAGGAAAATGAGTCTGTTTTCTGGTGGTTCAGCCTCCAGGAGGGCAGAGCTCTCCTTGAGCCGGAGCAGGACGGGGAGGAGGACGTGGGAGCACTGGGAGCTGGCATCGCAGCGCTGGTGCAGCACTCAGGCTTGAACACGGAGCTCAGCAGTGGCCCCTATGCAAGATGCACAGAGCTCAACAGGGACACAATGGAGAGACCCATTTTTATGCGGCTCGCTTATTAAAAAAAAAAAAAATCGTCATAATTCAGTAGTTTAGCAAGTTAAGAACTTGTAACAGTAAAACACCCAAAGTACACTCCACGTCACCGCCGCTTCCCCCGTTATGCTGGTGGTGCAGTGAAACCATGCCGCACATCCCCAGCAGCCCAGCCTTGCTCTGCAGGGCGCACCGGGCTTGGCCAGTCCTCTTTTTCTCCAGCGTGTCTGTGCCGACTCGACGGCCAACTGGGCAGCTGGCAAATGAAGAAAACGGGTCCCACAGCGTTGAAGTGACACTTAACACAGGTGGCTTGGGGTAGTTCTTCTCCCATGGGCTGACGGTTAAGCGTCCCCGCGTGTGGTTTGGCCTGGGCACAGCCTGAGCAGCATCTCCAGTGGGGTTCTTGAGTTGATCCAACCTGACCTGGATACGGTGACAGCACAGTGAGGAGGGGGGGGCTGTGTGGAAGCTGCACCTTCTGTAGAGAACAGGGGTCCTGGGGTCTCCAGGGGTCCAGTGGGGCTGCAGGTCCAGCTAGAAGGAACAGCAACTCCAGTGTACGACTTCCAGTACGTCCAGGCACAGCCTGTCCTTTCCAGGAGAAACTCCAGCTTTTCCCTCTTGGAAAGGGCTCCAGTGTTGAGCAATTCCAGTGTTGTGGAGAACCGACGTGGCACAGCTGGGCCCGTCCCATGCTCCGGAATGCGGCAGATCCGTCCACGTTCCGTCCAGTGTAATGCTTTCAAAATCCAGTGTCGCAGGGGGTGGGGGACACAGGCGTCCCCAGAAGGGAAGGAGAGGTATTTGGGGCAGGGTAGGGTGGTTGGTGCTAGCTGAGCCCGGGAGATGGCGCGGGGCTGGTTGTGTTTCTGGGGCTCAGGTCCTGTGTTCTGCGCGTGCTGTACTTCGGTGTCGGCGCTGCCAGCCACAACCAAACCATCTCCACCCCCGAGGAGGGCGATGGGGCTAAGGTGGGGCGGGGGGTCAGCGGTGGAAGGTGTCCAGGAGGTTCCCCAGTGTCACCGGTCCCTCTCCTCTCTCCAACCAAAGGGCGCTGGTGCTGCCAGGACTCACTCACAGAGCCAGTAAAACTGAAAATAATAGTCAGTAAAAAGGTGTCCCATCTGTTCGGGAGCAGTGCTGCAGTTGGCCCGGCCCTAGGTGAGAGAGCAAGGAAAATTGCTTACAGATCGGGGCGGGACGCACGGCCCCACGTTCCCGTCGCCGTCCTCCCGCCCAGCCCCGGCCAAGAGGAGCAAAGCAGCTGCTTGTACTCACAGTCTGTGCCACTCTGAAGTGGTAGGTGAACTCCCTGAAAGACATCATCAGCAGAGGCCAGCGGTGCGTCGTTTCCTGGGGAAGAAAGCAGAGGATCTGTGGTGAGAGCAGGGTCGAGCATCCTGGGACGTCTCCTAGGCCGTCGTGGCAAGGAAGAGCACATCTCTGCTCCATCGAGTGACCCTCCAGCAGTCTATGGAGGAGCAGCACCTCCACGCTCAGCAACGGAGGTAGGCTGAGCAGGACAAGGAGCATTTAAACGCTTTATCCGGCTCCACGGGCCCCGAAGGCATCCGCTCAGGGGTAGATGGTACCAGCGCACGGGACGGCTGTCTGAGCACAATGCTTCACACGTGTGGGTAATGGGAGCTGAGCCCTCCCTACCTGCGTGTCCGTGCCCTCACTGAAGCCGTCTGTGCTCGCAGCATCCTGGCAAGGGTCGCTGGAGGCGAGGCCGCAAAGGGAGATGGACAGCACCGAGGAGGAGCTGGGGAGACAAGAGGTGGTGAAGCCCTGGAAGGTGCCAGGCACTGCTGTCTCTAACCAGGTCGGGCAGGAGATGCCACGGCGACGTGGCACAGTATCCAGCCCACTTGAGGGACGTAGGAACACCAAGGAGCCCCGTCCACTCACTTCATCTCCAGGGTCAGGTTGGTGTTCACCGCTGTCAGCTGGCTGACGGGGATGCGGTAGGTGAAGTTTCCAGTCCTAAGGAAACAGAGAGCGCGTAAGACCTCCTTGCAGCGGTTCAGCTGGCTGCGAGAGGGCCAGGACGGGCTGCAAAGTCCCTTCTCAGGGCTGAGACTGCAGAGGGGTGGGCTCCTCAGGCCGGTTCCCGAGCCGGCTCATCACCAAACGCAGCCCTCCTGCACGCGGGGTGAAGGAGCAGGGCTGGACTCGGCGGGAGCCCCAGCTCCTGTGCCCAAGGGCTGCCTTGGAGCAATGGCAGGTGAAGGCCCGAGGACTCAGGAATAGCCCATCCCCTGCTGGAGCTCCCCAGCAGCTACCATCTCCCTCACCTGCACGCGTTGCCGGCCGCACAGAACTGGGACTGGATGGCCATATCAATCTCCAGGATCCGGATGGAACGCAGCACTGGGCTTGGCCCTGCGGGTGGGAGATGGGCTCTGTAGGACCAGCCAAGGGCTGGCAACTGAGAAAGGGCGACGAGAGGGAGGCCGGGGGCCCACCTACCATCCGGGCTGGGGTCCTGCGCGTGGGGCCACTCGCTCACCGGCTGCCTGATGCTGCGCTGTGGCCGGGCCTGCCCCAGTGGGGAGTTGCTGCGGGAGAGCGAGAGGTTGGAGATGTACTTGGATTTGCCCTGCAGGTGGGTGAAGGGGGAGGAGGGGCTGGCATTGGGGCTGCCGAAGCTCTGAGACCTGTCAGGCGTCTTTGGCCACTTGGTGTAGGAGGATGCCTTCCTGGTGATGCCCCTGGATTTGGCTTTGATATTTGTCACCGGCTGGAGTGAGGTCTGACTTTGGTCTGTGAAGGAAAGGGAGAGACGGTGCGGTGAGAGGCAGAGGGCCTGGGGTTGTCCTGTCCCCGTGTCACCTCCTGCGTCACACCCCTGCGTTTAACAGCCCTTGCGTAGGGCAGAGCTAAACGCGGGGTGAAGGGGTTAGATGAGAGGAGAAAATTCTTTACTCAGAGGGCGGTGAGGCCCTGGCTCACAAGGCTGCCCAAGGAAGCTGGGGGTGCCCCATCCCCGGAGGTGCGCAAGGCCAGGTTGGATGGGGCCCTGGGCAGCCTGAGCTGCTGGGGGGCAGCCAGCCCACGGGCAGGGGTTGGGGCTGGGGGGGGCTTGGAGGTTCTTCCAACCCAACCACGCTGTGCTTACCCCGGCAGCGGGATTGTGGATGTACAAACCACACCACGTCAGCAGCCCAGCTGTCCCTGGGCAGGCGCAGGGGTAGGAAACCAGGCGAGAGGGATCTGGGGCCACGAAGCCATGCGGTAGCGGGACAGAGAGCGCAGCGTTGTCCCAGCATCTCCCTCCCGCTGGGCTGGAACTTACCTGTCTGATTGGTGGCACGGGTAGGGCTGGCCTCAGAGAGGGCAACGGAGGAAACATTGGTGGGAGCGGCAGAGCAGCAGGTGGAGAAACACGGTGGGTTGAAGCACGCCAGCACGCTGTGACCAGGCAGAGCGTCGAGTACGCTGAGCGCGTTCGCCGTGCCTGCAGGGCCGAGAGCAAAGGGAGTTGGAGTTAGCTGATGGCTGCAGCAGCACCCAGCACCCTCTGCATCTCTCCTGAGGAGCTCCCAGCACGGAGGCAGCTCTGTGCTGTGAGCCCCTGGCGTGGAGGTGCGGCTGCGACCTACCGTGGTGCGTCGGGGTCCTGCTGCTGGCCCTGTCCGACGCGGCTGTGGATCGCACCAGCTGCGTTTTGTCGATGTTCTGGCTGGACCTGAAACGCAGGAGAACAGGGGTGAAGCTCTGCCACCTGGGACCGCGTGGAGGCGAGTGGGGTGAGGGAACAAGCAAGCGGGGCGACAGCGGGGGGGCAGAGCCTGCGGTGATGTGGGAAAAGCAAGGCAGGAGAGAAGCACAGCAGGCGCAAGCGGCACGGAGAGCTGGGAAATGCACAACGGGTGGGGTGGCAGTCCTGCTTCTGGCAGCAGTGAGTCTGAGCTGGAGGTGTTCACTGCGCAGAGATTGCTCCTGAGCTCCTAGCAAAGAAATGAGAGACTTGACCCGTCCGTTCCCTCCTGGCTTCGGCTTTCTCCTTCCCACGTTTTGCTTGTCCCGAAGCAAGGTCCTGCCTGTCCTCTGGGCATGGCTCAAGGCTTCCCAAAGAGCCTTCATTCATCGAGAGACAGCAAAATACCACTGTCACCTCCTGATTACGTATTTCTTTCGCTAGCGAAAGGTGCCACGGCGTTGGGCTCCTGGAGGAAAAGCAGACCCAGCCTCTGGAGCCAGCCTTCATCCCAGCTGAAGATCCACCTCCGATCCCTCACGTTCCTCCACTGCTTTGTCAACGCTCGCCATGCCCGGCTTTACCTTGCCTCCCACGAGCAATCAGCATTTAACAGCCTCTCACAAGCCTCAAGCCATCCTTAGAAGAACAAATCAACCATACCTCGCGCTGCTCCTCACATGGTACTTTCTTCAGGCAAATAGGACCTGTTTCCTTCTGAAGGAAAGTCTGTTGCTACAGACCGCATAAAAGCTACTTTGCGTGTCTGCTCCCAATTAGTAACTCGGGCAGCTTTCCCTGGCTTGCAGGGCTGTGTTTAAGGCCGTACCTCTCCACCTGCTTTCTGTTTGCTTCTTTTTCTTGAAGACCTTTTCCTGCAGTGCCAGAATACGGGAGGGCAGTGCACAGACCTCCCGGATGCTTGGTAAGTCACCTGCCAGTGAGCCAGGCACCAGAACTGGGTCAGCACCTTTCCAAGCACTCCCAGTGGTGACGGCTCATAAATGGAAGTAATTAAGGCGGTGGTTTTTTTCTTTCTGCCCTTTTTTTTTTTTTTTTTTTTTGCACGCTAAGCTCACCTGTAATTGAGAGCGACCCTTCACAATAAAACGACTCATATATAGCGTGGGAACTAGGAAGGGGAACTAAGAGAAGGGGTGAAGCAATTAAATAACAGGATAATGAAAGAGTAACGTACCGTGGGCACAGAGCAACTGGGACCCCGGGACCCCTGTGCCGAAAGAGGGCCAGGAGACAGGCAGTGGGCACAGCAAAAGAGCTACGGGGCAGGGAACGGAGAAGGGAAGAAAAGGGAGGCAATGAGAGAGGGTGTGGGTAATGGCAGTAAAGAAAAGGAAGGGAAAATGAAAGAGAAGACGGAAACAAAATGAGTTGGATGGGAGTCGTAACCAGAACATGAGGGAGAGAAGTAGGACGGGGAGAAGAAAGAGAAAAAGAAGCTCATTATCTGGTGCCGTGAGCTCCTGAAGGAGCAAAGCGTGCTGAAACTGAACACGTGGCTGCATTTGGCTGGCTTTACAGCACTGCTCACTGCAGCTGTGGTCACTAACCCTACAGCAGCAGCTCCTTTGGCCCCAGCCACCACATCCGTCCCACAGAGCCCACGGGTACCTACCCTTCGATATCCACGAGGTCCTCCTCGCCGCGCAAGCTCAGCACGTAGAGCGTGGACATGGACACCACACTGAAAAAGACAAAGGTCCAGGCCGAGGATGAGGACGGGGCAATGGATGTGTCCCGGTGCTGACCTGCTGCCAAGGGATTTCAGCCCCCAAAAGGATCTGTGGGTCCGCAGCACCCCCTGCACTGACCACCCCACGGATGGCAGAAAAAGTTGGACTTCTTTGCTCTCAGGCACTTCTATGCCTCCCCGCCACGGTGCTGGGAAGCCTCGAGGATGCAGTTCCCACCCCTGCGAACTGTGCTTCCAGTACTGCCAGCTGGGTTGGCACAGCCTAGACCGAGCCGGTGAGACGGAGGGAGGGAAACCTGGATGCGTGCTCCCACCTGAAGGCCATGATGATCACCAAGGCAATGATGGTGCCTTGCAGGAAGCGCTGACTGATGCAGGCCTGCTCCGGGACGACCGACGGCGTCTGCAAGAGAGAAATCCCAAGCTCAGCTCAGGGCTTTGGCCCCTTCTGAGCACAGATCCCGAGCTTTCCTCCCGCTCCCCTGCGAGCCCCCGGCCCCCTCAGAGCAGAAGCCAGAAAATGTCTTCATCAGGCACGGATAAAAAGCAAGGAGAGCTCAGGAAAATGGGAGTAGACGAGGCTTCTCCCTCTGCAGCACGCGCAGGAAACCACTGGAGAACTAAGCAGGACACTGTTCCCAGAGAGTCCACCTTCCCCCACGCAGCAAGGCTTCCTCGGGAGCAGTCCCTTACCTTGCTGGCTATCTTGTGGGGCCTCTTTTTGTGAGGCACGCTTCCCGCACGGCTGAACTGGCTTCCCGTTTGGCTGCAGGAAGAAAAGGTTCTCAGGTGACAACGTGCCTCTCTGCGTGACGTGACAGTCGCAAACCCTTGCCACCCAGCCCAGCTGAGAGCAGGATGTTGGGACGTGGATGCCACAGCTGCCTCGGCTCTCTGAACCGACTCCAGACCGAATGACAACTGCCACCACCCCGCCCATCCTCCCCCCCTCCTCTTTCCCAAAATGAGCTGCCACTCGGGACCGCCTGGGGTCCCTGGCACGTGTGGATCCGGCACTGAGGGCATGGTTAGTGGGGATGGGTGGATGGTCGGACTGGGTGACCTCAGAGGTCTTTTCCAGCCTTCACGGTGCTATGAAAAGAGCCATCCCTTGGGGCTCTCTTGCCCTCAGCGTGCCCGTACCTGAACGCCCCGGAGCTCACGGTCGACTTCATGCTGTCGAGGCGTTTGAGCTTGGCCAACTTGTGGCTCCATCTCTCCAGCTCGTCGATGCGCGTCTCCAGGTTGTCCGTCAGCTTGCACAGCTCCTTCACGGCTCCCACGTTCTCCATGAAGATGCGCTCCTGCCAGGGAACGGGTCAAGCAGTCAGCAAAAACGGCAGAGATTCTCTTCAAAACCAAAGAACCAATGTTCGTTCAGGGTCCCCGAAGCGCTGAGTTCAGCCCTGGCCGTCCCCACTCTAGGCACTGAGGAGGGAGGGACGCAGGAGAGAGCTGGTGGCTTTGGGAGAACAGCGAGGCAGTGAGCTACGTCCCCTCAGCACCCAGAGCAGCAAACAGGCTGCCACAGGTTACAGTGAGTTCAGGCAGCCAGGTGCTCTCGGTTATCTTGACGTAACCGCCTTATCTTATCTGGAAAGGTGATAATGACTAAGAGCCTCCCCGCAGGAGGCTGCCAACGAGAGGCCTGTCCCGAGGAAGATGCTGACAACTTTCACCAGCATCAGGCAAGCTCCTCCCTGCAGATGTCTGCTATCAGCTCAGGTCTGCTCCCGACATCTGAAAGACCAGCCAACGCTGAAACCCGTATGGGTTGTACTGGTTTAGAAGCATTTCCCAGGCACCATGCTTTCCCTGTTTCAGCTCTACGACTCTCTCGGCCCGGGTTCAACAGCCTCCCCGGTTTCCCTGCCCTTCCTGTCCCTTCAGGCTGCCACCGACCTTGTTCACCACCAAGAAGTTCTCCAGGGTCTTCCCATTGGAAAAGACCAGGTCCCCGGTGTCCTTCACAGCTTCAGGGAGGATCTCCTTTACCTCCTGAGCAATGACACCTGTGTGGAAATGGCACAGTGGGTCACAGGACTCCGGGCAGCACTCCTCCTGCCACAGCCCTTCCTCTGAGCCAAGAGATTATCGCAGGAGCCCTCTGTATGAGGACAGTCCTCCGGGCAGAGCTCGCAGACCACAGCAGAGGAACCATGGAAGGCCTCAATGAAGCATCCCTGGAGCCTTCTCCAGGCTGAACAGGCCCAGCTCCAGCACTGCAGATGCAAGCAGGGTGGGAGAGCACGACGTGGGGCCTATACCTGTCTCGGAGGTGCTGTCAATGCCCGCCGTAGCCGCAAACTCAGGCGTGTAGTTGTAGTGCACCAGCCTCATCCGCGAGATCCTCTTCAGCTGCTCTGTGGTGTCCACCTGGGACCAAAATAGAATCATAGAATTAGCTAGGTTGGAAAAGACCTACAAGATCATCCAGTCCAACCATCACCTACCACCAATAACCCAACTAAACCATGGCTCTCAACGCCACATCCAAACGTTTCTTGAACACCTCCAGGGACGGTGACTCAACCACCTCAATCTCTGGAATGGGCAGCCCATTCCAGAGATGTGCACCTCCTAAGCGGAGCGTTGCTTTCTTAGATGCCATCACTCTGACCCCAGGCAGCAAAACTCACTACGGTTCCCCTTTATGACAGGTCCCAAGGGCAAGAGGAGCTGAGTGAGAGGGCCCTGAGCCCCGATCCGCAGTCAGCTAAGCCTAGCCCGGCTTGCTCGGCTCCTACCTCCTGGATGTCCTCCTTCACTCGGACGTCCGACGGGTGCATCAAGGATCCCATCACCTTCACGTTGCCGTGGACCACGAGGGCTTCATCGGGGCGGTCCGTGTTGATGCCCACCCGGCCATGGTGAAACACGGTATCAGGGAGCTGCGCCCGCTGCCAGAGCACGTCACTGTCGCTCTCAAACTGGCCAGGGTTGGAGGCCTGGGAAGAGACAGGAGAAGAAGGTGGAGATAAGCAGAAGCGCCTCGATGACGCAGCTGGGCCCTTGTCCTACAGAAGGGAGCCAGGGATGGGGAAGATCTCAGCTGAACCTGGGCCAGATTGATCCAGGGGGCTTGAGAAACTGGAGGGGACTTTTGAGATTAAAAGCTCGGGACACGGGACCCCGGGGGGGAGGGTGCCCTCTCTCCAGCCCACAGCTCTAGGAAAACCTGGAGGCTGAGCTGCGAGAGCACCCGCCCCACAGCAGGGACGGCAGGGAGCTGACAGACAGCACAGCAGAAGACAAGCGAGGCTGTGAAGGTGTTAAGACAGAGCTTTGCAGCAGCACAAAGGAAAATGGCAGGGACAGGGATACAGTGCCAGCTCTGGGAATGAATCCCGGCCTGCTTTTACAGTCTTGGCATTCATCCGCTGGCCCCGTCCAAGCCTCTTCCATCAGGAACCAAGGTTACCCCTGCTCCGCTCCTCTCCCTCAAGGAATATTCTTGCCTCCTCGAGCTGTCTTATCTCAGCCCTCAGACCTCTTGCAATTCCAACTACAACACAACGACAGCTGGAGTCCGTAAGTAACACAGCTGTTGCTCCTGGCTCCACAATCCCCCAAATCCCACCGTTCTGAGACCTGTTGGGATGGACCAGCACAGGCTGCCTGCAGTTCCCTGCAGTCCTAGGCACCCTGGAGGCTGCACTATTCCTTCTGCATCCGTCTGCAGGCTCTGAGGACCTTCTCTTGGCGTTTTACCTCCTACCTTCAGGCCACGGAGCCGATCATTCACTAGAAGAGCCCCGGGAGAGGCCGGGGAAGGTGCCTACCTCTTCCTGCCCCTCTGCACTCCCATTTGAACACTGCTGCACAAAGTGCAGCCATGGCAGGGCACTCAGACTTTCTGCACCCGGAGGTCTCATCCCTGCTGTGGAATCCTAACAACACCGTTCCCTCACTCCCAGCAGCTCTACTGTAGGCGCCAGGGCAAGGTCACGGCAAGGAGACACCTCCCCTGTCCTGCAACAGGTTCTTGCATGCCCCGAGGCTGCTCCAACCCAGCAAGTGTGGAAAGGCTGGAGTGAGAACGCAGGCACGGACAGGGACAGCCACGGGCAAGGAGAGCTGCAAGCAAGGCAGCGTTGGTTTTGGAGAAGAGAAGAAAGGGCCGAGAGGGGAAAGCACTGAAAAGCTCGAGAGGCGCAGGAGAATTGCCCAGCTCGCCCAGCGAAGGGCTGTGGGGGGAGAGGAGGACTTACTCGGACGATGATGCGCTCAGAGATGTGGGCTGCCAGCGTGTAGTTCTGGTTCTGAGCATGTGCTTGCAGGGCTACCACGAGCATGAAATACCTGTCGAGAGGGGAGAGAGGTCAGGGTGCCATCCTGCAAACTGCCACATCTGCCTCAAGGACGGGGCGCGAGGCTGTCACAGCGGGCTGGACGCATCCCCTCTCGACCCTGTCCACAACCCCTCGTAAAACGGGAGCGACCACGGCGGCCACAGCAGACATCTCCTTTCCTCCATGAGAAAAAGATGGGCAGCGTAGGGCCTGCTGCCTCCCAAAGCGGGGGCTGGCACCTCCACAGGCTCCGAGCGCTCAGAACGGTTTGAACAAGCGTCCCTGCCCTTCGCACCTCTGGTCTGGGTTGGGTTTTCCTTTCTTCCTCATGTTGTTGGCCGTGGTCTCGCTGAAGTGCAGCCGCCCCACGGTGACCTTGGTGACCTGCTCCGGAGGCAGGTTGACCCTGGGGAAGAGAAAACAGAGGAGCAAGTGAGGATGCTTCTGGAGAGGGGGCTCCTTGAGGGACGGCCATCTCCTGTCCTGCTCCACCAAGGCAGGGCTACGAACTGGGCACAAAAGGCAGCATCAAGGGAGGAAAACTCCGCTGTGGGCAGCAAAACTGGAGGGTGCGATACCCACAGCGCTGCCCTGAGCCCCCCCAGCCAGCTCCCCCTTCCCCACCCGCTCCTGCTATTGCTTCTTCCCCAGCTGCGCTCCCCAAGAGGAGCGTGGCCCGGCCCACACTCACGTGACGGGGTTGAAGGGCCGCTTGCTGCGGTCGGACTGCGACTGCTCGATGTTGATGGACTGGTTCAAGGCCTCTAGCTGGAGAGAAAGATTTGGGGATGCGATGAAGAGCGGAGAGCTGAGACTTTGCCCTTCCCACTGCCTGCCCGGCCCCTCCTGCGTCTCAGCACAGCTATCACCCAGCGCCTGACTTGGGTGCGGCTCTTGCGCCAGGGTTCCTCCCTTGGCAGAGCGTGAATGGATCTTCCCAAACACCTCCAGAGTCAAACGGGAGCCAGAGGAAACCCTGGGGATGGCCAGGGAGCAACCGAATCCATCTCAGGGTCCTAGCTCAAGATCAGGTATGACCTTCAGCGCTCTCCTACACACACACCCCTCCGGCTCGGCACGTTGCCTGATCTCAGCTCCCCTCCTCCCTGCTGCGTTCGCTTGGCTCCCGCTTGCCTTCACTCCGTGCAGCTTCAGGTAGAAGCACTCTAAGGGTTTCAGGCCCTCGGGGGTCTTCACATACTTGGGATCTCCAAGCATGCCGATGTAGACCGTGACCTGGAAGTGATTCTTCTTCTGGCACACGAAGGCGTCGTCGCCCACGGAGAAGTTGAAGCCTTTGTCGGCGTCCACGCGGTACGTGAGCATGGGGCTGCGGAAAAGGCAGCAGGCGTCAGGCCAGAGCCCCGAGCGTGTCACGAGAGGCCTAAGCTCCCCGCAACAGAGGTAGTGCAGGCTCTGTGGGGCATGGCGTGGGGCGGCACCGAGCCTGGGGGTCCCTCAGGCCCATCGGTTTTACCCATCGCGTTCCCGATGCCGCCCACATGCCCGATTCCTATGAAATCAGCAAGGCCTGAGCGGGAGGAGGGGGACGCCGCTGCCCGGCCAACACGCACCAGCTGGGGAGGTTTAATCTCCATCTCCTTAATGGGCTCGTTGCCATGGGAATGAGGGAAATATGTGGCCTTTAAGCAAGTCCCCTTTTCTCTCACCGCCAAAGCACTCAGACCTGGCGGGTGGGCCCCTGGGATGCATCTCGGCCCATGGAGAATCTCTAGCAGAAGACCAAAATCCCGCATTTCCCCTTCTATATTTGCCCTTACGTACTCAGAAGGCAAAAGGTAGCTCGGCCTGGCCTCTGACATCAGCCTTGAAACTCACTGAGCACTCTTCCACAGGAGGGTTAACGTTGGAGGGGATCTGGGGGCCCGTTCCCAGGCTGCCACGAGCAACACTGGGATGCAATTCTTCATCTCCTGCACCCGAGGGACTGTGCCTTCCCTGAACGCAGACCAGACGGTGGAAGCAGAGCGCTACCTTAGCCCAGAAGCACGAGAGGAATTCCCTTCCTCCACTGCCTGCCTCCCAGCTTTAGCCATTTGGCTCCTCTGGCTCAGGAGCCAGGGCTTGGTCTGGCTCTAGCACCCTCTGTGCTCGCCCGTGGGTGGAGGAGCCCTTTTCCCATCAGGATGCATGACATCTCCCCTGCCACACATCCTGCCTTTTGCCTTAACCCATGGGGAACCCAGCCAACATGGGGTCCCCTGCGTCCTTGCCACCCCATCCCCGTCCTCAGAGGCTGGGGAAGGAAGGCAGGCGGCCCCAAGCCAGGAGCAGCTCCTGGGGATAGGGACAAGAGCAGCCAACGCTGTTCCCAGTGAGCGCAAGGGCCAGAGGGCAAAGCATCAGGAAGAAAAGGTCTAGGGTCAAATGGATTATTTTAGGCAGAACGCCCCCGCTGACAAAAGCAGATTAACGCAGGGCTCGAGGGCCCGGATCAGAGGAGAGGAGGTTTCAGGGGTTACCAACTCCCCACGCTGGGATCCACGCTTACAGGTGTGGGGAGTGCCCTCATCCTCTAAGCCGAAGTGCAAAGCTAAGGGAAAGGCAAAGCAAGGAAAAAAATACGTCTCTGATACGGAGGGGGATCTGCATTTAGATGGGTGGCAGAAAACAGGACTGTCAGAGGGAAGTACTCATGCCATCCCACGCTGTTTCCTTCGTGGAAGGAAAATCTCCCCCACCTCTCCTTCCTATTCCAGATTCCCCATTATGTCAGCCGTTCCTAGGCCATCACGTCTGGAATGCCCCGAAGCTGAGGGTCCGCTCCCTAATTTCGTGCAGTCCCTGCTTTGTTCTCCTTCCAGCACCGTCTCAGCTGGTCTTCACCGACACCTGAAATACATCCAGCACCGCAGCACGTCACGCTGCTCTCCGTCCCCTGGGGGATCTGCAGCATGCAGGGTCGCTTGTTCCAAACCGGGCTTCCGAAAGCTTGCTTGATGGGAAGAGAATGGCACCAGCCCAGTCCCGAGTGCAGAGCTAGCCCTCCCCTCCAACTGCCTTACCTCAAACTACAAACAGCTGGGGAGAGGGAGGAGGGAGCCTGCTGGCATTTATCAGAGCGCACTGTCAGGGAGATGGATTACTTCTGCTCCCGAGAGTAAATTAGTGAGCTGCCTGGTTCCAGGCCTCTTCGGCACCGCTGCTGGAAACCACCTAACCCTTTTGAAGGTTCAGCAAGTCTGAAACCACAAAACCAGTGCAAAAGGCCAAGGAGAAACACACTATCAATAAAACTAATCCGGAGACTTAGGTCTCCTTCAACCGACACGGATTCCTCAGCCCACATAACCAAAGCCTGAGACATAAACCAAGCGTGCTAAGGCACAGATTTTCAGGCACCTCCACTCGGATCCAAGAAGGAGCCCTTCTTTCCTCCCTTTGTCCTTCCCTCTGTTTCCTTCACCCGCTCTGCTTCTAAGAAAACTACAGCCTACAGTTCCGCTACAACTAACTACACCTGCAGGCCTGGAGAGCTCAGCTCCCCTTTGCTCTCCTCCTGGCTACAGCCCCTGGGCACAAGGAACCCGTTGCCATCCTATGGCAAGGTTCACTGGTCCTAGGCACATCTCTCAGAAGGCAGAAAAGCTACCTGGGAAGTGCACAATTTGTTCAGATGCCCCCCTGCGCTGAGCCAGCACAACAGCTGGGGAGGAGCCTGGCTCCGAGATCCAGCCCAGATCAGCAGTAAATGAGACAGAGCTGAAGGGCCCCTATTCTGCAGGGTTTGTTGTTTTTTTTTCAGGAAAGGGATTGAACTGAGATGAAGTTTTCTGCAAACGTCATCTGATGTGACGGCATCACAACCTCTCACGGGGATACCAACCACCACAACCACGGTAGGAAACTGCCAAGGAACAAAAAATCTTTCGGTGCTGGTGAGCAGTGCCTTCGCCAAGAGCAGCACGAGTAGGAAATGATGGAAGCAAAGGCCTCCTCGCCTCTCTGAGGGAGAACAGGAGGAAGCTCAAGCACTGCAAACCTGAGAAATCTGCCTCCACTGCCAGCAGTTGCCTTGCTCCACGGAAACACTGCGGGTTGGACGCAGGTTTTTCACCCGTCCGTACATCCAGGTGGGCCTACAGCTTTTGGGAGCTCAGCCTACGGGCTCGTGGCTCAGCCTCTCTCCTTAACGTGCCTTTCTGCTCTCAAGAGCAAGGGGAGGAAAAAATCAGGTGACTCAGATGATTCAGATTCCTGGGGCTGTGAAAAGGTTGTGGGCACGTGGATCGCAGGGGAGAAAATATGTTTCCCCTAGGGGCAGGAAACGATAACAGCACGTATAAAGGGCATGGCAGCTACCAGCAGAAACCAGGCTGGGATGGGCTGGCCTTAATGATCCCAGAGGAAACTCCTGTAGAAGTACTTACGGATCTCAAAGAGACACTCATTTGCAGAGCGCACCAAAAAGGAAGAAAGAAGGAGACTCCCTTGGAGAGCTGCAGTTCCAAGAGCTTTGGCAGTCCCTCCCCAGGTCTATTCTGGTGCAGCACCACACCAAGAGACCCATTCCAGCGACCTCCTACGTAGGAACAGATGTAGTCTCAGCTTGCACAACCTCTCCCAGAGCTATCTGACTGCTGAGCAGCCACAAAGAGGGAAGAGACCACCGAGGCTGTGCACTGCAGAACATGCGACTGCCCTGCCCTCCACCTTTTTGTTTGGGTCGAATCCGGCACCGCAGCAAACCACACGCGGGTTCCCAACACCGAGGTGAAGCCATTTCAAAGGAATTCAGCCATTACGCAACCGGGCCGTGACCTAAATGCAGCAACAGTAGGTTTGCTCTGCCTTCCACCCTAAATCCTCAAAGCAGGTATTAGCAAGTGAGCCCGAGCGCAGATCTGACGGAGGTGGTAGGGCAGGGTTGGGTTTGCAGGAGTTAAAAGCTGCAGTTTGCAGCACTCCGGCGACTGCAGCGTGGTGTGAGTGTGCCTGTGCAATATCAGGGCGTGCAACAAGCCTCTGCCAGCTGTAACATCTGCAAAGGGCCCACGACGAGCTGGGAGAGCTGTGACGTGCTTCAGGTGAGAGACCATTCACCCAGCACGGGTAAACAGCGAGATGGAAGGCAAAGGTGGGGGGGGCTCATTGTGTCAAAGAGAAAAGCGAGGCCACGTGCAGAGCTCTTTGGACCCTGCCGACTACAAAAGGTGCATTTGTGCTTCTGTCACACGGGGAAATCCCTGCTGGCACTGAGAGGCCGCTCTCGGGAGCGAGAAGGTGGCTTTGTCAGGTGGGCAGCTGCCCGGTGATGCCCAGGCCCTGGTTGGAAACCGAGCACTAAAGATGGGAAAACAGTTTGGCAAAGGGAGCCCGCTGGGAAGCTGCCAGGCCACGGCACGCTAAAGAAAAGATTCACACCGCAGGGGAAACAAAGTTGAAGCAGAGCTCTGCAGAGGACAGTGGAAACAGTTCGGTAAAACAGAAGCAAACACCTCCCCAGCTTAAACCTCTCCTGCTGTGGCTAGGGAAATAGCCACGGTCTTTGCAAACGGCAGGATGTCACCGAAGAAGTAACCAACCATCAGTCACTTCTCTGCAGGGCTCTCAGCCACACGTCCTTGTCCTACCCTCAACACCATCTGGGCAAGCTACAATGACAGCCCTGGGTTATTTGGAACCACAAGCAGAGCGCTCCATCCTCCACGTCCCCCAAGAGGACCCCACCAGCCTCTGGCTGTCCAGAAAGAGAAGGAAGGGAGACAGGGGAGTCTGCTCAGTTCCTGGAAGCCCGCCTGCTGCCTGCCTGCTCTCAGTCACCTCTGAGGAATGCAGGGAGGATCCAGAGCGGGTTCCTCCTGAGCACTCTTTCCTACAAGGCTTGTTCACCCTCTGCCTCCACCCCTCTACCCCAGCTTTCCTCTCTGCCTGCACCCCTGGCCTCTCCACCCCTCCCAGCTGTCCTCCAACCTTTCCCTCTTCCTCTCCCTCTCTCCTCTCCTCCACCCACCAACCACTCCTCCTCCTCAGGCTCCTCTCTGCGCCGCTCTCAAGCTGTGCTGAAGTGGCTCTGGATTATCCCCAGTCATCCGCGCTATGCATTGTCCTGGAAATCCTAACACACCTTTTAAAACCCTGGAGCTTTTGTATGCCTGGCCGGGGGGGGAAAGCGTGCTGCGTGTCCAAATGGTGCTCAGGCAAGGCTGTATTTGCCAAAAGAACCCCCCAGGGGCAGCCTAAGGTCTGAGTGGCTGCCTCCAACGCGGCCAAAGTGTTGGCTCCTGCAGAGCCAGCCCCACTCCTTAATCCCCCACCGTTCAAGCAGAAGTGCAGAGAAGAGACCTTCTCAATGGCAAAGGTACAGCAGGGAGCGCAACTCCACCACAGCGTGGGCAAGCAGAGATCAGCAGGTGATAAAAGACAAGGGAGGTCCAAGATATCAGATCTCCCCAGCCTCGGTCCTTGAACGAGAAGGCCGATGAACGAAAGGCTGGACGTGCCTTTGGATGGGTTACTCACAGTTCTTTATAGTTGGCGTCGTAGAGAGTTGCCCACTTGTTCTGCTGATGCGGCTGCCACTTTATAGACTGGTAGTTGGGGTCTAGGTAGGAGCCATTCAAGCTGTCGTTATCCTGAATCAGGCCTGCAGAGAGAGAAAGATGCATTCTACTCACCCTGATGGGGCCCTGGCAAGTCCAGCCTAGCGGGTGGCAACCCTGCCCATAGCAGGAGGTTGGAACTAGATGATCTTTGAGGTCCCTTCCAAGCTATGCCATTTGATGATTCGATAACTCTACGGCGGAGCATTCAGTTGGGTAAAAGCACAAGGGAGCAAGTCGCCTCCTGACTGCCAGGGCACGGCGGTGGCACAAGGTCTGGACCCTGCCCCACGCCCGGGGAGCTCACACGCTCTCCCCAGGCACCGCCAGGTTTGCATGCTGGGGAGGGATTAAGGGGACGAGGGGGTGAAAACCGCGTACCTGGAGAGAGAGGTCCTGGCTGGTGCCAAGGAGGAGTGGGAACTCTGTCGGGGTTGAGTGGCACAGACCCCATGCCCGGCTCCTGCTTTATCAGCCCGTTGAGCATCTGCGCGCTGAGGGTGTTGGGGGGTGACTCGGAGTGCTTCCTTTTCTTGGCAGGGTGCACCGGGAGGCTGCGGGGCAACGGGGAGGTGACAACCCTGCAACATCACCACCTCCCGCCCACCCACCCACGGCGAGCTCCGTGCCAGGCGTGCGCCTGAGCCACATCTCGGCGTCCCCTCCGTCCCCGCCATCCAGCTCCGAGCATCCCACGCTCTGGGTCCGCCCCCACCTCGAGTCACACCGAAACCAACAAATCCCAATGCCCCAGAGGCCTTACTCTGCTCCGTGCTGCTGGAGAAGCTGGTGCAGCATCTGCGACTGCTGAGCGTGGTGGAGGTCGGCCGGCGCCATGCCCTGTCCCATGCCGTAGGGAGGCATCAGGGGCTCAGCCTTCATGTACAGGTCCCGCTGCAGGCCAGGGAAGTGCTGGTGGGAAGGAGGGGGCACGGCCTGCAGGTGGGGGGGAGGAGGAGGAGGAGGCGGCGGCGGCGGGGGGTGCTCCAGGCGGGATGGGGGAATTACATGGCACATGTTCTCGGGGGTCATGGTCCGAAGGAGGTGAGGATCTTGAAGGAGAGAGAAAGAGGAACGCCTGTGAGAACAGCACCAGGCCGAAGCTTCAGCTCCAAGCCCCGCTGTGAGGAAATCCCATTGGACTTGAGGATCCTAGAGATCTTTTCCAACCTTAATGATTCTGTGATTCTATTTCGGGGCATGGCCCAGTGGGCACGGTGGGGACGGGTTGACAGTTGGACTCGATGGCCTTAGAGGTCTTTTCCAACCCTAATGATGTGATGAAAATTCCTGCATCGCCAAGGAACTACACGGATCCAGAAAGAGCGGTGGCACGGCGGGTCCGACAGCGGGGCCTGCCCAAAGCCTGTGCCTGGAAATGCAGGGCCAGAAGGTGACTTTGACCTCCACATTTCAATAAACAAAAAGAAGCATTCAAATGATCCCACCTTCCTCCTCCTCCCTGTGGAACAGGACACTAAAGCAATGCCAGGCTCAGGGTCGATTTGACTACGCTGCCATCAAAATAAACGCCGGTGGAAGGGCATGCAAATCCAGCTCTCTGCAGCTGCCTGGGCTCCAGCTCAACACAAGCTCAACACGTGGCAATGCCAACGCACCAAGACACTCTGGTCAACCAAGACACTTCTGGAACCTCAGAGCAAAAACTGAAGCGTGTAGAGGAAAGCTGGATGATTGGATATCACCCAACGTGGCTGCAGAATGCCTAGAAATGAGAGACTGGACCAAAGGAAACGGCGCTCATCAATTTACTACGGAAACCAAACGCATTGGTATGGAAGTCGATGCGCAGGCAAGACTTGAGCAAGCTCCGTGCTCCTCTCAGATGGAGCAGGAAACCACAGAATCGTAGAATGGCTTGGGTTGGAAGGGACCACGGGACCCGCTCCAAAAATTCTGGCAAGAGTCAACGTTGGCACCATTTCAGCAGCTTATTTTTACGTTTCGTAGGAACAAATGGGCATGTCCCGTACACCACGTGGGTGGAAAGCAAAGATTGGAGCCTGATGAATCGCACGCACCTTCTGCACCAGCTTCTCCATCCTCTCTGCATCCCAAAATAAACAGTGGGGAGAGGAGAAACTTTCCGCCTGGGACACGGTTCTCTGGCAAAACCAAACCCTTCCACAGTTCAAGTGAATACACGGAGTAAAGGAGCGAGGATCTGAAGGCAACCTCAAGCTTCCCAACCACCCGTGGGCAATGAGCACAGACAGACAGACAGCTGCTTCAGGGCTTGCAGAGGAGCCCCGTGCCCTGCCCTGCAGAGCACGGTGAGGAATGGGGTTTCTCAACATCTCCAGTGCATGTGCTGCATGCGGGGCTCTGCAGAGCTCCCTGCTGCTTCCTCTCCTCCCCACACAGAGAAAGCGAGGAGCGTCGAAGCAGCTCTCCCCTCGGTGAGCAACCTGGCCTCTTTGTTATATTTAAGGAAGGGGCAGGAGGAATTCCAGGGATTTTTTTTTTTTTTTTAAGCAAGATAAACAGAACTCTTGACCTCTTCCATCAGAAGGAAAAAAAAAAAAGAGAAAGAGTAAGCGCTGTTCCTGGTGAGGAACGGTCGGAGCTCGGGGAAGAGGGCGCTGCCGGCGAGGGGGAAGGGAGCCCGGCACAACCTTCCCTCCTCACCAAGGAGTTCCTCCCAGCAAAGCGCGGTGAAGGTCAGCACGACGCTGCGTGGCTTCCCAGCAGGGAGCTGGGGGGCTGGCAGGGTCCGTGGGGTGGGACCGGCTCTCTCTCACCCTTCGCAGGGGGGAGCAGAAGAGCCCCGGCTCCGAGGGGAGGGGAGGGCGTGGAAGGAACTTACTGCTGAACGGAAGGTTCATCTCCATCTCCCCGAAGCGGGTTCCATTGCAGGGATGTTCTCCTTGCCTCGGGCTCACGCGGGACAGGGAGGCTCCAGGTCCCACATCCCACCCGCCCGGGGACGAGCCATGCTGCCGATCTCTCCCCGCGTAAGCGGGTTCACATCTCGCCTTCCCTCCCCTTCCCTTCTCTTTCTCGCTCTCCCCTCTTGCAAAGACCAGCAGGAGAACAATAGGCGAAAGTCTAGGGATATTTACTAACTGATAATCTCCCCACGTATTGCAGCCGCCTGTTTTCTCCCGTCTGATAAAGACTGCAGAGCCAACCACTTTCATGGAACAAAGAGGGGGAGGATGTTGGGTTTGGGGTTTTCGTTCTTACGTATTTCTCTTCCCCCTCCCTCTCTCTCCTTAAAGCACTTACCGGTCACCTGCTGAGGGGAGTAGGCTTCTGATCCAGAGTCAGGGGGAGAGTCAGGTAAAGTGCTGCGGAGAAAAGAAAAGGGAAGGTCATGGCAAAGCAGCGCGCGGCGATGGGATCGGCCGGTCCAGCTGGAGCAAAGCACGGTCCCACAAGATCCCCATCACCCCGAGGACCTCCAGCGACCAACTGGAGACTGCCACCGCTGTCACCATTCCCCAGGGCCCGCGCTTGGGCAGCAGGGAGAGGCATTTTGCTGACCTGCCTATGAGGCTTCCCCCTCGGCTCGGCTCAGCCGTTGAAGTTGAACAGAGAAATACATCTGTTCCCCAATGACCTTGTGCTTCGCCATGGAGAAACGGGGGGTTCTGGGGGAGCCGGGATCTGAAAGCACCACCTGGGGAGCCCACGGGCTGCACTCTGCTGTGCCACCTGTACCAACCTGAGCACCACCACAGCTGCCAGCTGTATCACTCTGCCTCTGCTCCAACGGCACCAGGGGCAAGGTTTGGTCCTAACTGCAAAATGCAACCGAACTGGGCACTCAGCCGCACGACCAGGGCTCGTGGACGGCGACCACAGAGAGGGTGTCACCTTTGCTTCCTTCCTTACTGGAAGCCGGGCTCTTCAGCCATTCCTAAAGACTCTCCTTGGAAATCCATTGGAACCAGCGCTTCCTTCTCTTTCTCCCAGCCTCTCCTCACCAGACACATCTTCAGGCCAGGGTAAATCTTCCGTTATCCTGGCGCACAAGAGAACGATTTGCTCAGCTCAGATTCCGGTTCTTCCCCAGTAATATTGTGCAGAAGATATGCACGGAAGAAAAGTCAAGGCCTTGCTGCCAGCTAAACTGAGGCACGGTCACTGCAAGCCAAAGCTGCAGCAGGGAGATGGTGGCTCTAGAGAAAGGGCTCGCAACGTGCTCTGCCCCTGTGCAGATTGTTGGCAGTGGGATATCGTGGGAAGGAGGTATCTCGTATCCTCTGCCTTGGCAATCCCCATCACGTTGCAGCAGCCCAGCGCTCTGCAAAGCCTGCTCCTGCTGTAACAAAACGGCCAGGGACAACGCAGGGACAACAGGAGCAGAAAGGTGGGTGCTACGCAGGGAGGCACGCCCAGCCCATGGATAGGGTTTGTGAGCGTTGGACACTGCGACTGCTTCTCCAGGAAAAGCTTACTGTCACAGGATGGGTCCTTCTGGGATGCTGAAGAAATGCCGCCAGCAAAGCTGACCTAGTTCACTTCACCCAACCAAGGTCTCCATCTCCAAGAGCAAGGGCTTGCTATGAACCTTGCTTCCGCTACGTGCAGTGACCACCAGGTCCCAGTGGAGTCCAGTCATGAAGCCACATCCCAGCCCAAGGATCCACCACAGACAAAGCAGCACGTACTCCCAGGCAAACGCCTCGATCACCTCCACGACAGCCCCAAATGATGATGTGAGCTCTTCCCTCAGCTGCAGCAGTTCCTGATGTCTCCGTGATGGGTTTGTTGTCCTCCTGCAAGTCAAGATGACGAAGCCAGCAGACAGGTAATCTGACCTGGTTAACGAATGGAGGAGAGCTATGATCCTACCCCGTGCCTTCTCACGTCCTGGAGAACGCCAGAGGCACGCAGAAGAAAGGGATGTCCCAGAAGGGCATCCCACCCTGCTTTTGGGCACGGCTTCCCCTAAGACACGTGCTTCCACTGCAACTCCCTGATCTGGGAATAAAATAAGCCAAAGTCATCCCAGAAGAGCTACATTCCAGATCAATTATTCCTTCTGCAAGCTAGCGGATTGTGAGCACGGCAAGCGCGCCACGCCGTACTTGCTGGCGACACTAGAGGGCACAAAGCAGAGGGAGAAAAGCCAGGGAGGGCTTGGTGGAGATGAGCAGCAGTTCTGGGGTCCTCCTGGCCTCCGTGTCCCTGGCGTCCATCATCCGCTTGGCTGTGCTCTCTGCGTGGTGCTCCCTGCCAAGGCTGCCACGTTGCTGCGCCCTCCCAGCCCACCAGTGCCGTTCCCCTCGTCGTTCCTCCTCCCAGTTGTCCAGTTGAGTCCATCAGCAATACTAAGACTCGGCTGCCACCTTCCCCTTCAGCAGAGCTGCATCCAGAGCCTGTTGCAAAGGGGTGTAACTCCAGCTCAGACACCGTATCTTTCTTCTCTTCGGTATCTGAAAGGTCAGGCCAAGAGAAACGCACTTTTTTGCCCAACTTAGCTAACATCTTCCCCTGGGATTGTCAAGGGAACATCCTGGAAAGTAAGTTTTGTCTTATTCAGCCTTATTCTGCATCTGTTTCTTCTCGAAAAGGACGATGCTACCTCCCGTCATGCACTCGCAGATGTGCAGCACGGATAGCCCTGTCATCTGTCTCCCTGTATAAGCATGGGATGTCACCGCTCCTCTGCAACTCAGCGGGCACAGACAAGGCCAAAACCGAACAACTTCTCAGAAAACGCGTGACAAAGCATCTCCCCGTGAAGCCAGGGCTTCATCCTGACCGACACGGGCAGCGGTTAAGGCGCTATGGGACAAGCCACCTCTGCCCTCCAGGCCCCACCAGTCTGGAAGAACGCCGGTCTCACCTCGTGCCCTCGTCCTGCCACCCCAGCCCCAACTTACCCAGGTGCGTAGGAGGCCTTGGGCTCCGATTTGATTGGAGGGACCATGTTGTTTAGGCAGTGGCCACCAAGGTAGCCCTTGGGCACCGCCATGCCATTGTTGTTATTGCAGTTGAGGTGAGCACCATAGCTGGGTCCGCAAGGGTTGGCCAGAAGAGGACCATGACGGATCGGGATCTGGCTGCCCGGGGGAGGAAGGTGGAGGGCACCGCTGGAAGCAGGGTTGTTCACATGCCCAGCACTGCCGACGGAACTGGGAAGAGGCGCGCTGACGGTGGCTGAGCTGGAGGGCTGGGGGTGCGCGCAGCCAGCTGAAGCAGAGATGTCAGGGAAACAGCTGAGAGAGAGAAGGCGATAACCTCAGCTGCAAGACAGGTAGGCGGCACTTTCCACCCGCTACCCAGCCCTTCAGCCGCGGGGACGGAGCTGCTGGGGTGCTCTGGGGCACCCAGAGGAGGAGTGAAACAGCCAGCATTGTGGTGGCACGAGCAGGAGCGTACAGGTTGGTCACCTGGATCGGTGGGACTGACGCAACCCCAAAGGGGGAAAAATCCACCTGCAGGGATGTCAAGGCCGGAAGTGCCTGGGAAACCAACCTCCTATAGAGGAGGACTCTAGGAGGGACAGTGGTGCGTACGGGGCACAGCGATTTCAAGATTCCTCACGCTGCAGAGCTTCTCCACAGAAAACGACAGCAAGCACTGCTCCTGCTGTGGAGCAAGGGAAGCACTTACATATCTGGCGAGTCCTCCTTGCTGATGTACTCTTCCAGGATGCTGGTGTCGATGTTAGATGGCTCCAGAGCTCCATTAATGTCGTGGCCTGCGAGGGAAGAGGAGGTGGAAGCAAGAGCCGTGAGAAGGAAGGACGTGAAAGGCAAAGGCGCTGTAGAGCAGAAACACCGCCAAAGACCTTTGCAGAGTCAAAACCAATAGGAGAAGATCGGCAGACCCTGAGGTTTGACAAGAACCACTGGTCCATAGCAATCTGTATCCCACTGTAAAACCAGACGGCGCGGAGGCCGGGCGAGCAGCGGGTTTCCCTCTGCCTTCTCCTGAGGCCTCCTTCTCCCCTCTCCTGCCCTGGGGAAGCTGGGCTGGGTTTTGTTGACAGAAAGTGCTTTCTTTATCTGTCTCTCTCAAGTGGGAGTCTGCAGCTCTCTGGGGTCGCTGCCAGCCCTCGGTGCCAAAGACGCTGCCAAGAAAGTGGAAGAGGAGACCCGGCTCCGATAAGGAAGAGGGCCCTTCCCAAGAGGCCCAGAGCTCATGGGCCGGCCCTCACCCCCCACAGGCCGTGTGCTGGGGAAAGGTCAACCAACGAACCGCAAAAAAAATCCCAAACGGGGGGTTCGGGCCCGCACCCGGCCAATTGCAGCATTCTCCTCTGCAAATCCCTTTCATAGAAAGACAAGCAAATTGGCAGAAATAAATCCAGCCAGGAATTCTGCCAAGAGGACGGGGTACGTGCACGGACAGGGGAATCTCTCCCTCGGTAACTAGGGGGAACGATCCTGGGGATCTGCTCAGGGCAGGACATCTAGCCCGTGGGGCACCGTGGCAGGAGGAGGTGACGCTGTCCACCGTGAACTCTTTGCTTACAACCCTGCCACTGTCCTGCTTCAACTCATGGTTGGCTGGGAGAGCTCACCAGGGCCAGCACCACGGGTGCCCGTGTCCCCCACCCATCCCCAACGATCTCTGCTTCACCCTGCTCCCAACCCTTCGCTACCAAGGCACCTCTTCTGCACCCTCTCCATCCCCTCACCGTCGACAAGCCACACGAGGCGCTTGGCAACCACTCGCCATGAAAGCTATTGGAAGACAGGTCTTCATCCCAAGTTCCGGGCTGGAGAGCCATGTTTCCAAAAGAGTGGTTTTGCATTGGCACAGGCTGCCCAGGGAGGTGCTGGAGTCCCTGTCCCTGGAGGCGTTCAAGGCACGCAGAGATGTGGCACCGAGGGATGCGGTTAACGGGCATGGGGAGCTAGCTTGGGGTTGGACTTCCCAATCTTAACGATTCCAAGAAGCCAGAAAGGCACTTTACCAATTTTGCTGTCCTTCCTCCAGCTATTGAGCGCGTCCAGGAAAGGGCCTCAAGACACCTGACCCTATCAGGTTTCCTTCCCATCTCCAAACCCCAGCAGCTTCAACACAGTGGAAGGGGAGCCCAGAACCTACCCAGAAAGGACAGCAGCGCTGCTGGGCTCTCCTGTTTTTCCGCTGCCTTCTCTTAGAAGTCACCTTTGGGAGTGCTCAGCGGAGACCCGGGCGCGGGGTGCGATAAGAAACGTGATGCAAGAGCTGCGTCAGCTGTGCTGCCACAAGGATGGCAACGCCGGGGCCCGATGCGCATGCGCAAAGGGAAGGGGCTGCCCGCTGACAACGAAGGGCTGTCCTCGGCTCGAGGACGTGGGGACAGCAGAGGGAACACCCCACCGCCCGTGAATCCAATGCACGCAGGGCGCTTAGCGAAAGCCAGCTTAGGTGATTAATTCAAAGTTAATGCTTCTCCACTGAGTCACGAGCTCCTATCGACACGAATAACGTTCCCTCCCCTTCCGACATGGGATCAGGAAGGAGCAGGAAGCCACCAGGAGGGACGCTGGGCAGCTCAACCCCCACCCGGCCCAAGAGCTTTTGTCACCTGCCTCCCCTCTCGACGTCCCCCCGGCCCCAAGCAGCACGCTGACCTCCCTGGAGGGGCTCCTTGCGTCCAACTCCTCCAGGACAACCTGCCATTTCACCCCTCCTCCAGCCACAAAGGAGCTCCCAAACCTGCCAGCACCCTCTGCCCTGCTTCACCTCTAGCCCCTTCCTCACCAGAGCACCGAGGAGGCCCTGCAGGCAAACCCTGCCACGAGAACAAGACGTTAAACCCACGGCACCTTCCTCACGAGCAGCGCTGGGCCGGCAGAGGCCCCATATGTGCGAGAATGTCAGGAATCCCAATGTTTGGACTTGTTTTCTCTGCCTTCCCCAAACCTCCGAACACGACCGACATCCAAGCGGAGGTGCTTCCCGTGCCGCCCTATACTCGCTGCCTTGCTCTGGCGGCGCGGGGCTGCTGGCACGGCTCTCCTGGTCATATCCATCCCCGTCCCCTTTCCAGGTGCTCCACCGCCGCTCATTTCCCACCAGAGATGGGCACCGAAAGAGTTAAAGGCGTCTGGCCCCTGCGAGTCATCATATTTACAGGTCTAAGAGATTAAACCCAGAATTTACCTCGAGTGATAGGCTGATAAGTTTATGGTATTTCTATTTATAACAGTCCCTCCCCCCCAATTCTTGCTCTGTTGCCTGTCTTCTAATCACCTATAATCCCGCCTGGGTCACCTGGGGGTGGGAGGAAGGGAGAGCACGGAGGAACTTCATCCTGGGATCCACTAACAAGAACCAGATGTGGGAACCTGGGGATGACGAGGCCAACCATCTCCACGGGCTGGGGAACACCAGTGGCGAGGAAGAAGAGAGGAGGTCGTGCCAAGCCATGGGCGTCCCCATAGCTGTGCACCAGAGGCTGAATTTTTGTTCACGGACTAACTTCGGGGGGGGTTGTTGGATTGAACGACAAAGGAAGCGCCCTGCTCCGAAAGCAGGACTGCGGTGGAGATGAGCAAAGAGCCACAGATACCGCTGAGCATCTGCCTCGTGGCAGCGTGGATGGTGGCATCCCTCTGCCATCCTGGCCCTACCTGGTCCCCAGTCCGAGTGCTCCAATCCGAGGACCCTCTGACGGCGCTGGAAGCCTGGCCTGTTCCTCCTGAGCACCCCGGTGATGAAGCCAGCGCCAAGTGGGGAGGACGTGGTCGAAGCCCCCAGGAGCCGCTGGCCCACGCAGCGAGGTGGCACCCGCAGCTTGCACAATCAGCAGCCCGTTGCCACATCGGCACATTCCCGGGGCCCAGCGCGCTCCGCGTCCCTTTCGTCTTCCTCCCGTGTTTATCCTTCAGCCCCGGAGGATTGGCTGCTGGCCGGGCTGCGAGCACGAGGAATCCGGGCCGCAGCTCGTTAACCAAACACCATCTAAGCTCAGGAGCTGCGGGTTTGGGATCGGTGCTCCCCAGCTGGGAACGGCAGCCTCCCGGTCCTTGGGATGGGATGCAGGGAGGGTGAGAGGACACAGCCGTCCTGGGGCTGCTCAGAGCCCCAGGGACAGCGGGATGATCTCCCCTTTGCTCCACACTCCCAACCCTGGGGGTGCCAAGGGGGAACGCATCCCCTCCGGCAGGGGGGAATGCGACCCCGCAGCCCCCGCCTCCCCTCAGATCCCAGCCCAGCATTCCTCCTTAATGAACGCTCTTTATTACCTGACTGTAACGATAACCAGTCCCTCCTGGCAGAAGTGGCTCCTGTAACCCGAGTGGGACGCCGAACCAGACCTCTCCCCTATCTCCCCCACAGCGCTTTTGGGACCACCCCGGAGCGTAGCCCTGAGGCACAGAGGAGCCCCTCCTCGAGCCGTGGGGTGAGCCCCTCCGTCGATCCCCTTCAGCCCCCCAGGACAGCCTGCTGGGGTCTGCATGGGCTGCCGAAGGGAGAAGCCAACGGTGCCAACCCAGCAGCTCCATAACATCAGGATCCAGCACTGACAGAGCTGACCTACATGGGGTTGCTGCCTCCCGCGTGCTCTCACCAAGTGGTTTCAGGTGCATTACGACATGTTTCTGCTCACACACATAGCACATGCCCCTTACCACCACGAAGGCAAGACTGCCGCAGACAGTGCAGGGGTACGGCCATCATGCTGCCATTCCACTTCCAAGGACATCACCCACCCTCCCGAAGCCACGCAGCAGCTCTTGCATCCCCATCGGTACAGGAGAGGTGGGGTTTAACCAAGACCCCACATCCTGGTACCGTAGGAAGGGCTGCAGGGTCCCCAGTGGCCAGAAGGCCCTTGGAGAGACAACCAGGCTCAACAGAGAACCAGCAGCAAAACTCCACACCGGTGCCATTCATGACACAGTGCAACCAAACCACTGCCATCTTCCCGAGTCAGCTGCATCCCCACACCTCCATGCTCCTCCTGAACCACCCCGAGCCCTCTTTCCTCCTTCTGGCCTGTCCACCTCCCACCACCTCCTGTCTCCCTCTCCCAGCCCATCCCACGTGCCCCCAGCTCCCATCTCCCCTCGTCCCTTCCTCCCCAAGCCGTTGTCCCCCCAGAGCCCTGGGTCCCTTCTCCTTCCGGCTGCCCACCCTGGTCTCGGCCTCTCCTCCGCCCTTGCCAGCTGTGAACATCGGCGTGGATAGAGCCATTGTCCTTTGGGCATCGGGGCCGAGGAGGAGGGGGGGAAGGTGTGAGAGGGGACACAGTGGAGCGTTTGTGCGTGTCCCCGCTGCCGTCAATGCCCTGCTTGTCCATTCATGCACTAAGATGGCAGAAACAGCAGCACCCACACAAGCGTCGCCATTTGGTGGGGTCCAAGGTGCCCGCCCAGGGGGGCACATTGCCCTGTTTGTTTGGGGAACGGCGCAGCCACGAGATAATGCCTGTATCTCCCTGCCTGGACTGAGGGTGGCGGTGGGGATGGCAGGACCGGAGGAGGTCCCTCTGTGAGCCCAGTGTCTCCGGTCCCTGCTGGGAATAAGGCAGCAGGGAGAGGCTTCCAGCCTTCGTTGAGGCTCCTCATGCTGGGTGGAAGAAAGGAGACTTGAGCCAAAGCTGCTGCTCGCAGGAGCCCCCGTGTGCTCCTCTGCATCCCACTCGCTCTACCCAGAATGCGAGCTCGGAGGGACAGCAGCGACCCAGCTGCTCCAGGTCACGGTCACCAGAGACCAGAAAAAGGAAACGAAGGCTCAAGGAGGCAAAGGGACTTGAGGCTGGCAGAAGGTGCCACTCTGCTGCTGTGCTGCCAGGAACAGCACCCTACGATGACCACGCTGACACCGACCCTGCTGCAAGGCCACCAGAGCTGCGGGCTCGCGGCTCCCGGAGAGGCTGCAGGGAGCACTGTGCACGTGTGGGACCCGTGGCTCGGAGATGTGTGCGAAGCAACCCTCAGGCATGAGGCTGAACGAGCAGACAAGACAGCCCCAGAACACAAACCGACAGGCAGCCAAGCAGCGCCTGGAACGCTACGTCCAGATCGGGCATCTTGTTCCTCCCTTCTCGTTGGGAGGCAACAAGGTCCCTCCTGTCCAGCCTGGACAGCCTCCAGCAGAGGCCGAGAGCACGAAGGCTGAGCTATTTATCTAGATGGGACGTTTGCCAGGGCCTGGGGAGGGCCATCACTATTTCTGGGCACCCAACACCAATCTCCGGCAAACAGGAGGGTCAGGTCATCAAGCTCTTTCTTCTCACGGCGCTGGGACACGACAGCATTTGTTCTCAGCACCGTACGGCAACAGTGTTTGCTCCAGAAAGGACTCCTGAGAAAACCACGATGGACACCAGAAGTGGCCAAATTGGGCACGCAGGTGCAGTTATTTCGTTCCCCCAAGGAGGTAACAAGGAGAAGACCCAACCGTCCCAGTGCTCCCAGTCTCACCAGCAGCCGGTGGAGTACAGTGGCAAGCTTCTAGGTCATCCTGCCACCGATGCGTGGCGTTGCTTCAGGGTTCACTCACGAGCTGATGTGTCCCGCTTCGAGTTCTCTTTCGTAGTTAAAGGGTATGGAGGTGCACAATAAAATTTGTTGTTTGCTCATTCTGACTAGCCGCGAGCTGCCTCCTGCACTGGAACATAGTTCCTGCACCAGGGATTTAGCAAACAGTTCCCAGACAATGCAGATCAGATACCGAACGTGCTGCTTGGATCCCGTCCCCCCTGCAGGCTGCCTGTGTGCTCTGGGTCTCACGTCGAAGCAGCAAAGGAGGAACAGTTTTAAACTAAAAGAGGGGAGATTTAGGAGGAAATTCTTTACTCAGAGGGTGAGGCCCTGGCACACGCTAACCAGAGAAGTTGTGGGTGCCCCAAGCTGTGGAGATGCCCAAGGCCAGGCTGGATGGTGCCCTGGGCAGAATGATCTGGTGGGGGACAACCAGCTCACAGCAGGAGTTGGGGCTGGGGGGCTTTAAGGACCCTTCCAACCCAACCATTCCGTGGCTCTATGATCTTTAAGAACCCTTCCAACCCAAGCATTCCGTGGTTCTATGATCTTTAAGGACCCTTCCAACCCAACCATTCCGTGGCTCTATGATCTTTAAGGACCCTTCCAACCCAACCATTCCGTGGTTCTATGATCTTTAAGGACCCTTCCAACCCAACCATTCCGTGGTTCTATGATCTTTAAGGACCCTTCCAACCCAACCATTCCGTGCCTCTATGATCTTTAAGAACCCTTCCAACCCAACCATTCTGTGGTTCTGTGATCTTTAAGGACCCTTCCAACCCAACCACAAGCAGGCTCACTCGCAGCTCCAGCTCCTGCCGGGGAATGCAGCGAACAACGCAGCCTCCAGCCAGCGCTGTGACGAATAGATGTTAAGAGGGAAGAGCGGGAAGCGAGGAAGGAACGGGAATTGTGTGAGCCATTAGATCAGTGACTAAACCCCTCTGAGAGCTTTCTGTCCAGGCCACCACAAGGCCA
The DNA here is from genome assembly GCF_002078875.1 of Numida meleagris. NCBI lineage: Eukaryota > Metazoa > Chordata > Aves > Galliformes > Numididae > Numida > Numida meleagris. The sequence goes on along the minus strand of NC_034414.1, from coordinate 1,633,827 downwards.
CTTGCTCCCAGCTCGCCCTGCACTGCCAGCCCTCCCATTCGGGAGGCAACGCTCAGCCCCGCTGCTCTCCTCAAAGCCCAACCTGAAAGCTCCCTTTTTTTTTTTTTTTTTTTTTTTCCTTTTAAATCTCCATTCATGCCAAGGCGTAAATAGCGCGAGGATTTCACAGCTGGGCCATTCACTAGCTCCTAGCCACAACTCCTCCAGTGCTGACTGCCACCAACCTGATGTTATCTGCCTCCTGCGACCGCCCTTGGCCTGTGCACGACAGCCCAGCATCAGCCAGACCCTAACCCTAACAACCCTAACCCCTAATTCCTGCAAACAACACCAGGAGCTGCCAAAAAAAAAGGCAACACAGGGGCTCGAATGGCTGAAAACTGCAAGCATTCCAGTCTGCATACGATGGGCTGGATTTCTGCTAGGGAAAAGCAGAGCCCTCACGACGAGACCAGTTTGCTAACCCTCCTGGTTCACTGGTCCCCTTTTCAGCTCTTCCAAAGGCAAACTTGGCTTGGATGAAACACTGCAGGTTCTGGATATCCCAGCGGGACGATCACCTACCCATGTGTGCTAAGTCAAGGGAAGGTCCTGCCCTGATGTCCCACAAGAGCACCCGTTTGATTGCTCCTCCTGCAAAGCCGAGCATCGATCAGCTTATCAGCCAGCAGCCAACTGCACCATGGCTTGATGGCCCTCATAATGCCCTTCTGAAGCTCTTGCTTTGCTTTAAGCAGGTGTCTCCTTTCCAATAAAGCCAAAGCTGTGCTTTTTAGTGCTTTATTGTATCAATGTCCATAACCGTTACTTGTCATAACAGAAGAGATAAGCCGAGATCGGGCTGGCTGATAAACTGTTCGGTTTCCTGCTTGTTTGGACTTCTAGCAGATAGCTGCAATCAGCAAGTCATAAACGAGAGCTGTTTATTAAGAAATATCATCCGGCATGCATTCTACTTCCATTACCCTTTCACAAAAATCAGAGACATCAACAGCCAGGCCGTGGCTGCTGGCACTGCACCTTGCTCACCTCCCGTCCCGCACCGCCTCTGCTTGCTCTGCACTCACAGCCCCACTTGTTTTGCTCTTCCCAGCGACGCAGCTTGCAGCTACTTCGGACACGATTCAGTATGAGGAAGGAGAAAGAGTGGGAAGAAAGGAAAAGTTAACACAGGCGAAGTCCAGAGAGGCTACGGAACCACAACCCACTGCAGACGGATGCCACCGGGACCGCTCCCCACGGCTCACCCTGCACTCTGCCCTCAAACCCCAGAGCCCAGCATACCACCACTACTTAAAATTCCAGTCTCGGCTCTTCCAGCCAGCCCTCCTCCCCACAAAGCCAGTAAAACCAGCAAGAACCACAGAACAGCTTGGGTCGGAAGGGACCTTAAAGCCTATCCGCTTCCAACCCTCCGCTGTGGGAAGGGCTGCTCTCATTCCACAGTACATCTGGCATTTTCTTTGCAGCTGGGGCTGGCTCCTCTCTCCCTCCAGCCCCGCTCCCAGACCTCCCTTTCTCCATTTCGAGCAACCGCATCCAAGCAGACAAAGTTCAGCAAGATAAGGAGAAGGAAGAGAGTGTACCCGTGAAACCTGATGTGGGAGCCAACGGGGAGCAGAGTGCGGTGCCCGAAGCCATCCAGCCTCTAAGAGCACCCCTACTCCCTCCTCTGGGCTCTGTACCTCCCCTGTACCTGACAACCTCGTCCCCCCCCTGCCCACAGCTCTGGTGTCGGCCTGGAAAACCCCCCGAGGTCACGCTGTGGGTTCTCTCTACTGAAGGATGCTGCCCCACGAGCTGGGGCCTGGAAGAGGCATCTGGCCAGCTCCATCCCAAAAGCCACCAGCCCCGTTCCTGTTTGTGCCTCCAGCTGCTCCCCTGTCCTCTGGCGACGCACACGCTGGTTAATCATTCCTCAGGCACCTTTAGCTTACTGGGGTTCTTATCAGAGAGCACAAAGTCCAAGCCCCAGCCAGCAGCACGGCTGCGGGGAGGCAAGGGGCTTCCCAACGAGCCTTGCTGCCCCAGTGCCAGGCAGGGATGCACTGCAGGGACCTGTCTCATGCACCCATGTGTGTCCCGGGTTAGTGCCCAGCTCTAGGCCCACGCATCGGCAAGCGATTCCCAAGCAGAAGCCAAGCACCGGGTCCTGCTTTGCGTCTTGGGGGGAACGCAGTTCAACCTCCCTGCCAGGACCCACAGCCACAGATCCTACTCACGTCAACAAGTCCCCAGGGCCGCGTGACGGCTCCCACATCTGCTCCCCAAAAGACCCAAGCTTTCACCTAGCCAAGCTTTTTCTCACTGTTGCTTTCCTGCACAGACACAGAAATGCCTCCACGAGGCTCCTGGCCTCGGCCAGGCACCGGGTCCAGGCACGACGGGGTCAGCACCCACAGCCGCCTGCCCTCACAGCAAGGGACACATCACACCAATGGATCTTCCATCCCACCCCAGCGGGGCACCCTCCGGGCCAGCATCTCCTTCCGACACTCATGGCAGGCAGCAGCCCTTGTGCCAGCAGGATCTCTGGGTCAGCAGCAGCCCGCTCACACCTCCCCACGGCTCCATGCCACCTTCCCCTGCCTCGTGGCTGGTCCCTGCGTGGGCACTGGCTCCCCGGACACCAACACAAACCTCAGCGTGGGCAAAGTACCTCCTTGCCATCCCCGACACAGCCTCCGTGGGCGCACGTGGCTCTGAATCACAAGCCGCCCCTTATCAGATGTCCTTAGGGATCCACCTTCCTACGAGTAGCTTACTCCGTCCCCACGTCCCCTGTCCTTTTCCCACTCAGGATAAAGGAGGTTTGGGGCAAGCTGAGCAAAGAGGGCAGGAACGCAGAGAGGTTGCCGAGGTGCTAGCCTTGCCCCGAGCAGCGGACAAAGACGAGTGCTCTGGCTGAAGGCTCTTGGACCTCCTCCTGCTCGTCCTGGATGGAGCAACTCCCTCTGCCAAGGAATGCTCCCCGGTGCTGGCAATAGGCTCAGAAAAAAAAAAAAAAAAAAAGAGACAGAGAGGGCAGCGAGGAGGGGAAGCCGAGCTGTGGGAAGATGGAGAGGGACCTGTACTGTTACCTGCTCGGATCCAGTGCATCCTGAGCATGGTGAGAGCGGACGTCAAGCCCCCGCTGCGTCCCTGCTCTCACCCTCTGTCATTTTGCTGCTCGTCCAGCTCGCAGGGCTGCTGATTGCCACTTTTTCTATTCCTCCAGGGAAGAGTGGGAGGGCCGGGGAGCGCGCTGCTGCTGCTACACTCCGGGATTTGGGTCTGCGAGGGGATTACCAGGAGGGATGGTCATGTGTTTGTGCTGTACCAGGTTCCCCGGGACGACTCTGTCACGGGCTCACTCTGCTCGGCAAAGCACCCCACACAAAGCCTCTTTCCTTCCCCGCTGCGCCAGCCCGCCCAAGAGAGACGGTGACACCGCAAGGCCACCTCTGCCCAGAGCCACGGCCCCACATGGAGCAGCACAGCGTAGAACAGCCAACGTGAAATCCATCTCCCAAAAAAAACATTTTTCTGCGTGACTCAAAGGAACCAGACACTCCCATCCTCTGCCGTCGCAC
>NC_034414.1:1586581-1629792 GCF_002078875.1 Numida meleagris | reverse complement strand
GGTTAGGCTGGAAGGGTTCTTTGAAGATCATAGAATCATAGAACCATGCCTGGCTGACCCCCACCAGTTCAGGCTGCCCAGGGCCCCATCCAGCCCGGCCTTGGGCACCTCCAGGGATGGGGCACCCACAGCTTCTCTGGGCATCCTATACCAGGGCCTCATCGCCCTCAGAGTTAAGAACTTCCCCCTAAGCAGGAAAGCAGAGCAACGACCCACGTCTCCTCCTGCAGGGTGGCATTTCCTATTGACAAATGGAAAGTGCTCCGCAACACGCAATAAAACTCACCAAAAAAAGAAACCCGTACCACTAAGGCACACCTGTAAGCACACCTATGGCCAAAACCCTTTGCTAACACCAACGTGCTCGCTGCCTTGCTGACCAACAGGGCGCTCCCTCCCAGCTCCTGTGACCCCAGCTGCAAGCACAGCCCCATGGGTCTCACGTGCCCTCAAGGAAAACTCGCACTTAACCGTATTTAACCAACCACCGCCTTTCCCAACCCCGAATCCTCCAAGCTTGCAGTGCTCACCGTTCTTTCTCCACTCCTCTCCCAATCCCCACGGCCAAACCACCCCCTCCCCTGCCCCTCGAGCCCAGCTCTGCGCATCCTTCCCGCTACACATTCTTTACCAGCCTCTTATCTCATAAATTAGCTGGGAGAGAGAGGGATCCCGAATAGCTGAGCTCTGTCGTAACTCTTTCCCTTACGCGAGCGGTAGGCAGGGAGGAAGGTAAGGTTTCTAGCAGGATGCCAGCCAAGGGTCAGGCGCTTTTCAACTCCCTCCTTTCCCTTTGATAGAAAATACAAATGCTCCAGGCAAACACTCCCGATGCTACGGGAAGACCAAAGCAAGGCTCCTTTAGCTCCGCTGCCAGAAGCCCCAGCATCCTGCGCGCTCTCCTCCCAGCCTCGCACCCGCACCCCTCGGTCCCCATTCCTTTCTCAGCCCGTGCTTTTCACGCTGCCCTCCTTCTGCTTCTCCACGCTCCGGCTCTCGGATCTCACGGAGCAGGCAACCACATTCCAGGGAGTGACGCTGAAACACCGAGTGCCAGCTCGGATCCCGTGTAAAGCCGCCCCAGGCAAACGGAAGGGAATTCCCTCGTTATTTCAGGGTTTTCAGTACGGGGTGAAATCCCTTTAGCATGAAAGCTCCACTCGAGAGAAGAGAGAGGATTTCACTGTAAAAGAAGGCGATGGTTTGAACACGTGGGAAGGGAAACCGTAGATACCTTGAAAGAAGTTGTCACCGAGGAACAAGGAAAGGTTTCTACTAATGAGTTTATCCCTATAAATTAATGAACTCCAACAGATCAGCGTTACGTTCAACATCCAGAAACCATTAACCCTTCAGTTCACGCAGATTCCAGGGAAAATCCACCTCCGTTCTGCAAAACCAGGCAATTACACGCAGTGACTTTCACCTCCAAAGAGCAGGGGATGGGTTCGACTTTTGTATTCAAACTGTTCCCCTCCCTGTCCAACACAGGAGTGATAACAGATGCTCCTTAAGGACAGCACCAAAGGGATTACGGTTGTCCAAGGGAAATAAACAGCCACCTGGGGCTCTGCGAAAAGCAAAGAGATGGAGAAATACCCTTCAGCCACGGGTTTCTTCACTCTGATTTTATGTGGACGGGATGGTTCTGGGTAAAAAGGGAGGTAGAGAAAGAGAGATAGAAAGAAATACAGAAAGAAGAGAAAAGACAAAAAGAGAAATAGAAAAATGGAGAGAGGGAAGGGGGAAAGAGAAAGGAGAGGAAGGGGGAAAGAGAAAGGAGAGGAAGGGGGAAAGAGAAAGGAGAGGAAGGGGGAAAGAGAAAGGAGAGGAAGGGGAAAAGAAAAAGGAGAGGAAGGGGGAAAGAGAAAGGAAGGAGAATCCCAGAAGGGTTGAGGCTGGCAGGGAGCTCTCGACCCTGCCCAAGCAGGGTCACCAAGGGCACCCAGGAAGACAGAGATGGCCAGAAAGCCTCCAGCCTAAGAAAAAAAGGGGCTCTGGGAGAGAGATCCCGCTGCTACAAACAGAAACAAGCGGCTGAAGTCTTACGGCTGCCCCTAACAGCGAGGGGATGCGCAGCACCCAGAGGGCAGGGTGAGGAGCTTGGTCCAAAAAAAGCACCCCCTGAAGGCCCGGGGAGAAAACACGGTGTGAGCACACGGTGAGAGCCCGCGGCACGACTTGGCTTTGCCCTCCTGCCAGCCCAAGCGCCGCAGGGAAACGCGACGGGCACGGCGGAGGAGCAGCAGGGAGGAAGAGAGGGGCACGAGGGTCCCGGAGCTCAGCCCCTGCCCCGCAAAACCCCCTTCGCAGTCGCTTTTCCACTCCTGGCCCAGCTGGTGAAGAAGCTCGCGATCCGCGAACGGCTCCCGGAGCCCGCCGCTCCCCGTACCTTCAAAGAAGCGCTGCAGAGCCTCCGTCTCGTCCACCACCTCCATAGCTGTGCCATGCACCGGGCTAACGGCCGAGCCCGCAGGGGGACCCGCAGGGGGACAACCCCCGGGGCCGCTCCGCTCCGCTCCGCGCGGGGCCCAGAGCCGGTGCCGGCGCCGAGCGCGGCCGCCCGCTGCCCATCGGCCTCCGCCGAGGGCTGCCCCGCTCCTCCCCCGGCCCTGCCTCCCGCCCGGCCCCGCTCCTCCGGGCGCCCCCTGCCGGCCGCGGGGGGGAGCGGCGCGGCGGGCGGCCCCGCGCCCTACGGCAGCCCGCGGCTTCGAGGCCTTGCCCGGCCGAGGGCTCGCTGCGGCCCGCTCGAGGCTGAAGGAGGGAAGGGACGGCGGAGTTTTGCGGGGCCGCGGTGTTTTCTCGCCCAGATGCGCCTACACTCGCTCACACCGCCTTCCCCCCCTTCCCGCCCCGCGAAGAACGGGACAGTATCTAAATGAAGTTACAGTGATCTGACCACAGTTCACCAAAAGGCGAGCCCCTGCCAGCCGCGGACTGTGGGACCATTCTCTGCGGGGCAGATAAAGCGCACAATGAGGTTTTGTCCGGCCCCACACACCAATTCAGAAGGGCAGATTCTCTGATATATATAAATATATTTTTCTCGCTCGCACAGCTGTGCAGTGACCAATTCTTCTCTGCGGAGGGGAGGGGGGCTGAGGTTTGGGGACAGTAATAGGTCTATTATTTCAGGGATGGAAAGAAAGAGCTCAACAGCCCTTTTTTCTCCTCTCCGCCTCTTTCCCTTAAGACAATTGTTATTCTCTGCTGCCCCGCAGCCCTTGTTCCTCACACATCCCCCCAGCTTTGCGTACAAGCTGTGTGGGAAGGAAGCAAAATATTTGCTCTGTCGGAATTTGTATTCACTGCGGAGCCCATGGGTCGAGGCCCACAACAGGTGCTAGAGCCCAGAATTAAAGCTCCTGACCCCAGCAAAGGAGCCCACTAGGCTCAATGCAGTCAGGGCTAACTAGTGACAGGGCTTACTAGTGACAGGGCTTCTCTCCATTTGAGCTTGCCCAGGGGTTTGGGAGAGATACGTAGACCAGCTCCGGAGCCTAAAGCTGGGTCCAAAGATGAACAGAAGGGCTGAAATTACCCTGAAACCAGCCTGGACCCCTCCACAGCATCCATGTCACGCTTTGCCTGGGAGTCCCCACCTGCAAGGTACTCATTCCTGCACAGCGACCGCTGTGACACAGCTCGGTGACCCCTCCGCTGTCCCTCGGCGGCCATGTGGTGTCACACGCGTTCTCCTGGAGGTCACTCAACATCACCCCGAGTCACTTTGTGTGGGGACGGCTGCTCTCATCCCAGTCTCGTTCCTGGACCTAATAAAAGGGAAAATCCCCCAGGCGGGCAGCCGAGCTCATTCCCCCGTATCGTAGAACCACAGAGTGGTTGGGTGAGAAGGGACCTCAAAGATCACAGAACCATAGAATGGCTGGGTTAGAAGGGAGCTCAAAGCCCCTCTAGCATCAACCCCTGCCATGGGGTTCAGCTCAGGGCCCCGTCCAGCCTGGCTTTGGGCACATCCTGGGACAAGGCACCCACATACCTCCCCTGGGATACACACAATCCCTTCCTCGCTTCCCTCAGGTCACCCTCTCTGCAAACACCGCTCTTTCTACGCCACGGGGCTGGTCGGCAGCGTGAGCCAAGGAGGGGGTGGAAGGATATTACTCACGGAAGGTGCGGCTTTTGCTCCCTCCAGCACTGAATTTCAAAGTTCAGTTGAAAACAGAAATACAATTCGGTGCCCCCCACCCCTCACTCTGTGTTCTCAAACACAGCTGGAGCCGTTTTTGGTCTCAGAAATCCCACGCCCTTTATGGTGGCAAGTTAGCAGAGAAGATGCTGCCGGGATATTCAGCATCTCCTACTGCTGGTCTACAGCATCTCGAGGACCTGCCAGTTTCAAATCTGGTCTGAAGCCCACAGATGCTGGTGCAAAAGCCTGGGGATGCAGAAAGGCAGAGAGAAACGCAGACAGACCAGCAAGGGAACATCAGCATGGTACAAAGGAGAGTCATTCACCTCGGGGTCATTGGCCACGCTAGCTTCAACGCTGCTGATAGGGTTATCGCGGATGTGTAAGGTACGTCCTAGATTGCTCCCTGCCTGCCTGCTGGGAACAGCCTCATCTTCCCGTGGGTACTGCATTCTCCCCTCTCTGTGGGTCCCCGGGCTGCCCAATGGCTTTCTGCTTTGTGTTACAGCATCTCCGTCCCTCAAACACTGCTGCGATTCTTTCCCCCCCTCAGCAAGCGTGGTTATTCCGGGATCCTCCTGCCAGCTGTGCAGAACGAAGGCGTTTCAGAATGAAAGCGGTGCAGCCCCCTAAACAAAACTCTGCTTGCTTGGGCTGCCTCTCACTCGTGCTTTATGCGACTCCTGCCGGTTTCAAGGCAAAGCGGGGCTCGGAGGGGCCTCACCGGGCTTGGAGGATGCAAGAACTGGCTGGTGAAGCCCCATCCACACCCAAGGCAGCTGCTGCAGGCGGAAGCAGACCACTGCTCGGTTATCTCCTCTTGGCAAGAGAGCGGTGCTGATAAATCTCTCCCTGGTTATCCATTAACTACGAGAGGTTTGTTCCCAAGATGGAGAGAACACCGCCATTGATTGAGTAGAAGGATAAAGGAAGGTCGCCGGCGAGGGACGCCCATTCCCGGGGAGCTTTCACGCTGGGTACGGCTGCAGCCAGAAGCATGGGGAACCAGCGCCGCCGGGATTCAGAGAGGCCAGGAACAGCACAAGAAGCTTCTTGGGCAGGCTGGAAAGGAACCCCTGCTGCACTCGCATCTCAAGCTTCTCCAGACAGAGCTCCAGGTCTTCCAGCAGCGTGACGACTTGTATGGCCAGCTGTGCAGCCAGCTCGGGGAGCAGGCGCAGAGCACTGCCCCAGCCCCGAGGGTGCCTCAGGGGGAACAACCACAGCACCCTCTGCTGCAGCCCATTACGGACAAGGAGCTGAAAACCTTTCCTCGATACATTTCTCCTACAGCCACCAACGCAGCAAATAGCCAGAGAGTCGTCTTGGAAATGGCAGCCCCATCCCTGCCACGTTCAATAGCTGGGGCTTTGAACAGGGAAACGGGTTTCAAAGCAACACCCCCAGTGCCCGCTGTGATCACATTCATCAACGTTCTCCTTAGTAACTGTATTAAAGCAGTCCCTCCGAAGCATGGATTATTTTGTGTTTACACAAGGGTAGGATCCAGAGCTTAATGTATTTCTCTCTCCGAGAGAGGAAGTGTTTATAGAAGAAGTAATATCTTTTTATGAGACTACCTGATAATTATGGGTAGGAAAACAAACCGAAGCGTCGGGCAGGCACTTAAACATACCAGCACTTTTTATGGGCATTTTTATAGGAACTCAGTAGTTCAGCCACCCCGGAGCTCTTAATTCCCTGATAGTGCTTAGCCTCTTCAGGAACAACCCCAAGAACTATTCCATGCAGCCATTAATAGCATTATTTTCTTCCAGGCATTCCTTTTCCTGCCTGCATTCCTCCTGGCTGCTCCGAAAGCTCCCGCTCCCCCAGCTTCCCTTATTTCTCCTTCCTCCTCTAACTCTGTACTCACAGTATTGCTTTCCTCCATCCAGAATAGTTGTTATTATGGCATTATTCATCCGTAGACAGCACCAGGCATTCATAACTTGCCTGACAAACCCACACAAAGCCGTGTCCCTGGCTCTGCGGGGATGCTTCTCCCATTCTTCAGGCAAATCGCAACTGTCATCCTCCAGGTCAGGCTTGGGAACAGTCACATACACCAGTCATGCTTCGACATCCATTTTATACAGTGCCATACAATATACGGGGGAAAAAAAAAAATTATATACATATATCTTTATATAATATGCTATATTAATCTGTGTCTTTCTTTACAGCAGTATTAGTTTAGAACTTTCATACATACGTACAAAAAGTCAAGTGAGAATGGCACGTGAAGAGTGCTTTCGTTTCCTTGTAGTCTTCATGCTGGGGCAGCTCGGAGCAGGGATCTGGAGGGCAGCATTCCCGGGACAGGCAGCGACCTCTCAGCTGAGCATGGGGACACAGGATACCGTGCTGTTTCCCCCACCTCGCCTGCCTACGCAAGTGCTCCAAGTCCTGCAGAAAGCAGCCAGGCTTTACCTCTCAAGAGGCAACTGGGATCAAAGAGCGAACTCGTAGCCACCCTGGTCTGAGCTGCCCCAGCACAGGGTGTGACACAGGTGACAGAAGGGCTTTTTCCATAGAGGCATTGGTGTCTGCGGACCGAGAGAGGAGGGGGAGGCAAAGGAGCCAGTGCTGCGTGAAACCCCCCCCCACCACCACCAACAAACAGCTTCTGTCACGCTGTCAGGCCATGCAGCTGGACTGCAGCTGGTCCTAAAGAGCACGGGGAGAAGGGAAATAGCTTCCTGCAGCTCCTCTGGTCGAGGCTGTCTCTGTGATAGAGGCATGAGAAGCGGCCGTCGTAGCAAGACAGCTACTGAGCTGAAAGAAGGGGGCTGAAGGGCAGAGCGCTCCTCTGGTGCTGTCCCACGCGTGCAGGCACAACCCCCGTGTTGACACGAGCAACCAAGTTTATCACTGAGACAGGAACAAGCTTGAGACCATTACCCGGGCATCACCTCTGCCACCAGCTGCAGTGTTTGCGGAGGAAAAGCTAGGAAGCTGTAGGTTCTGCAGCTGCTGGGCCAGCGGACAGGGGCCAGGGAGCACGGTGGGGATGCTGATAAAGGAGAGAAGACCCTAAAGATGTGTGTGGCAGTAACCTAGCAAGTGTACCTCGCCTCGGTACCGCCACATGCACCAGGTACCTCCGACTCTGAGCCATCAGAACTGCGCAAAGGGATGGAAAGCAAGGCGGTAGGATCCCCGTTGCAAAAAAGAAAGATGCTTGTTTCTGCGTTATAAAGGAAATAAGGAGCCAGAGAAAGGTCCCTTCATCGTACGGACGTGCTGGGTGGGTGGGGAGCTTCCATAAATGACAAACAAAGCACAGAACGACGTGATGAGGTCAGGGCTCAGAGCAATGAGAGCTGCAAAAGTGCCCAACTCTCCAAGGAGAGAGCACTTACCTTTGGGAGATGGCTGTTCCAGAACCAGCCTGGGAACGTCAATGAAAGCAGAACTGCAGCGGGCAGTTCAGAACGTGTTAAGTCCCTTTCAGCAACAGTCCGTGCAAAAATAGAGTCGGATAGAATCATAGAATTAGCTAGGTTGGAAAAGAGCTACAAGATCATCCAGTCCAACCATCCACCTACCACCAACAACCCCACTAAACCATGGCTCTCAACGCTAGATCTAAATGTTTCTTGAACACCTCCATGGACCCTGACTCCACCACCTCCCTGGGCAGCCCATTCCAGCACCTGACCATTCTTTCAGAAAAGCAGTGCTTCCTAAAGTCCAGCCTAAATCTCCCCTGGCGCAACTTGAGGCCATACTGATGATCCACTTGAGGATCTTGAGCAGAGGAGATTTACTCATGAATAGGGCTACGAGGAACTTCCCAACACACCTGAGGTCACATACACCAAGGGAAAGCAGGGCTGGGAAGCCTTCCCCAGCGGGACATCAAGCCAATGGAAAACAGAAGGCACAAAAGGCACGAATTCAAGAAAAGAAGCAAAACCAACAACAAAGACAGCTAAGTGCTTGCAGACAGCGGTGTATGTTTCCTGGTGCTTTTTGGGAGTGCAAAGCAGCGTGAATTGCAAGGAACTGCTCCTCCATTGTTTAACATATCCAGTGGAAGTTGAAGTTGGCAGCATCCTCCCATGCTACACGAAGAGTGCAGCAGCTCTCAGGGAAGTGCTAGGCACAGATATAGTTGGGAGATGGTGAAGGAAAGAGCAGAAGTTTGGCAGCCACACGAGCAAGTCAGCAGCGCTGCTGCTCTGCAGAATAGACTGCGGGCTATTGATCTTCTTTGTAAAGCAGTTCTCCATTCTAACAACACCTTACAAGTTCAATAGGCTTCGGTTCTGGGCTCTGCCCCCCCTCCCAGGTGTAAAACTCACAACTCGGGGCAGCAGAGGCCCTACTCTGAGCTGGAACCTCAGGCTGCAGCCCTGCCATCCAACATGTCACATCTCCCTGCAAGGGGCACTGGCTCCCCCTGGGTGGGAACCACTGCTCACCGATGAGCTAGCAAAGGGGAAAGGGCATCACTTGAGCACTGGCACGACTTGATCCACACACCTCTCACACGACCCCTGCGACACGGAGCACAGCCTCTCCTCCACGCAGCAGCACCATGAGGGGGAGCTTTGGCACAAGAGATGAACTTCTTGCCTAAATCCAGCTCTGAAACTGACATCTCACCCGCCAAGAAGCACATCTCTCTTCTCAATGTGAGCTTTCAGGTTCCAAGCGTCAGCTCTTCTCCCCGTTTCCCTTCCACCTCCTTGTGCTTCCTTAACATGTTTCTTCTCCAGAACTACCAAGGAAGCACTTAGCCAAGAAGGATTTCCTAACCCTAAGCTTTTCCAACTAGAAAGAGGATCACACAATTCGTCTACGGGCTTCCTAAAGTGCAGAGGAGTTCTGTGAGAGTCTGTTGGCAGCAGAGTAATTAGAAACAGCTCAGCAAAAATCCATATTTGGTGGGGTGAACTGAAAGAGGAGAAGGGATAAGAAACAAGCGACAGCACGGAGGGGTTGCCAGCAAAAGGCATCTCAGACTTCAATTGTCTGAGCAGAAAGAAGTAAGTGTAATGCTACACAAAAGGGAGGAAAGCTGAAAGAGCTTTTAAGCTCCCTCACCGAGGGGGCTGGAACTGGATGATTTTAAGGTCCCTTTCAACCCAATGATATCGTTCTATAATTAAGCAGAAGGCAAAGCTGGTAGGTTTGTTGGGGCTGGAGGTGATGTTAAAATGTCCTTGGGAGTGGATGCAGCACTGGAGCATGCACACAATGTCCAGCAGAAGCAAGCAGGAGCTTGTAGCTCACTAGATGAACTCACCAGATAGAGACACCCCAACCAGTTTCGCTATAGCTAGACACCCATTTATTCAGTTGCAAAATGCATAGAGGACCCCAGGCAACATTTGAATAGACAGGGTAATATGCATCCTGTCTGGCTACTAGGAAAGGGGCAAGCATCAGGGTGCCAATACAGCAAGAAGGGACTAAATATGGATTTGGGGCTGGCTGAGACTGAACTGCCTTCTCCCAGTCTTCCCTGGAGGGTAGCAGCCCTGAATGGAAAGCTGTAAACACGTGGACACGCGCAACTGGGCATCAATGAACAGCAGATAAGTGCACGAAGAAGGAGTGTTTTACAAATTAACAGCGCAGGTCTCATCGGCCAGCCTGAAAACAGGCTGCAGCAAGGATTAGAAGAGGGAAGTGGTGTTAAGCAAAAACAGGGAGAAGCTTTAGAGCACATTACGACCGGGATCGCTGAACCTAGAGCAGTGACAAATCAAAAAGCCGCCTGGTGAAGAAAAATAACCGAAAAATACCTAAGAAAGCAGTACCGTATTCACCCAGTTGGGTGGGCTCCACACAGGGCTTGAGGCACCCGTCCAATGGCCTCCCATGCTGGCCCAGAGAGTTTCAAGGCCTCAGGATCACGTTCCACTGCAGTCTGCTGAGAACACGACCAACAAACGCGCGATGGCAAGTGCCAAGTCCCATTCTTACGCAGTCAGCTGAAATCTGCCACGCCGGGGGGGCTTGCAGGAAGATTGCACTACGCTCTTTGGCAAAGCTGCGTTGGTGTATGGGGTTTCACTTATTACCCTTCCATTTTCAAGCGTGCAAAAACGGCTCTCCGGGTGGTCTTAGCTTCACACCTCTACCAGCAAATCTCACAGAAGGTTCGGGGATGTGCTACTGCACTGCAAACTGCTCTTCCAGCGCTGCCTCCGCGCGCGGTGGGACATCCCACTGAAATATCAAGGGAACGCATCCACTTCAAAAGGCACGAAGCTGAAGAGCAGGAACCAGAAGCTGAGAGATGAAGAAAGCAGAAGCTGCTTCAGGTTTCCAAAGACAGCTACGCAGCGCAGCAGAGCGAGGACAGAGAAAGCAAGCAATAGTATGCAGGGTGAATGAGGGAGGTAGCTACAGATCTAGGATGTGCCTGTAACTCTGCCAGGACACAGAGTAGGAGAGCAGCCTGCCCAGAGGCTCCTACAGCACGGAAGCGATAAGAATGAAGACACTCAGACATTTAAAGCAGGAACAATGCGAAGAACGTGAATTTACTCAGTGGGGACTGGGAACAGATCTGCCTGTCGACAGAGCAATGGAAAACAGGAATCAACCACAATGTGATACAGTAAGAACGTTAACCAGAAGGGCTCCTTTGCACCTTGGCTGCCTTGGCCTTAGGGCAAGGCCAAGTCCCAAGTATGAGGCATTTCCAGGCTTTTCAGAGAAGCCTAATCATCACAGAGCACAAAGCAAAAAAAAAAAAAAGAAAAAGAAAAAAAAATGCAGCATGTCAGGCTGTTTCCTGCTGCACCCGGTCAGGGCAAGGTCACCCCATTCCCCAAGGACACAGTTCCAATGGCACAGAGAAGGAAACAGTCACACCACGATTGTTTTCCGGGACGTAAGGGAGGTAATCCAGGTCAGAAGTGACTTTCTAGTGCAACGCTAGTGAAACGACTCGTTCTTAAAAGGGAGGTTTATCCACCTTTCTCACCTCGCCATCCCTCACGTAGGGCACCAGTAGCTCCACCCGGTCTCAGAGAGACATTCCCAAAGAGCTCGCTGCCAGGGACAGAGGTGATTCTTTCCTCAGTGTTTGTAAAGTGCTTTGCAGATAGAAAGCTCTGCCGAAGTGCTAAGTGTTTTTACTACCCACCTTCTGCCAACGATTCCAGGCAGAAGTGAAGTCCTTTTCCCCACTGTATGTGCATGTCAGCAGTCTGCATCAGGAGCTGAGCTAGCCTGCTAGCCTCAGGCTCCCTACGCTTCAGCTCCCTTTCCCCATAGGACTACCCACGTACCTATTTCTGGACATTGCCCTTGTAGTGCTCCTTGACTATCTGCAGCAAGTCAGCCTTACCCCGTGGTCTGCAATGGTGGATGATCAGATGAAAAGAGCCGGGGGGGGGGGGGGGGAGATACAGCATCCCACATGAAATCGAGCGGGGCATCAGCACTTGGACAAAGTCCAGCTCATTTCTGCGCACCTGAAGTCACTCACATCAACACACACCAGCTATAAAGTGCTCCTGCTCTGATGCCACAGTATTCGATGCCGCTGTGCTCTCCGTGCTCGGGCCCAGCATGGCTCAGGGCTTCCAGTGAGCACAGCCAGAGCCTAAGGGAACACGGGAGCCCAGGAGCCGTCGCAAACCAAGCTCCTGGGAAGCACGGTGTCTTCCCACATTGGTCATACCACAGCTAAAGAGGGGGAAGTCGCATCCCTAGTTAACGAGAGGAAAGTTAAAAGAGGGATTTCTTTTCCAGTGAGGGAGGACAGAGCTCCAATGAGACCGGACCGGTAACTCCGCCGTAGACGTTCTGTCAGTTAAAGGATTGCACGAGGTCACAGTACGTTTAACTTCCTAGGTAGGTGATTGCTTTCCTGCTTCCACCACGGAGAAGCCCCGCTCGGAGAGCTCCAGCAGGCTCCTCCGGGCACCGAGGCTCCGCACAGCAGCGCTTAGGTCGGCTCACTAACGACTCGGTCGAGCTTTGTAACACCACGTACAACGGGGAGAATGGGCGAGGGACGCAGCCTCCCCCAGGCTCTGAGCCAAGCCATCTCCCATCACCCCACCCTGCTTCTAAAGCAGGGGACTCCCTCCCCTCAGCCTCCAGAGGGGACGGCGCAGGGAGGAGAGAACGAATGTATTTTTTGCCTAGAGACAAGCCTGCCCGTTTGCTTAATAAATACCTTTCAAAAAGCTTAGCAGCTTTGTAAACATACGAGAGATTTCAATACTTAGTAAAAGTTCGTCTTTTCCCTGAACTCCCAATGACAGTGGCTGGCAACTGATCTGTGATTACTGCATATGGGTAGCGGGAGGACCCGGCAGGGTCCAGGAGGGGATCCCAGGCTCCGCGGGTGCCTAGGAAACAACGCTGGGTGTAGACAAGCCATCTGTATCTTTAAGTAGATCTATCCGTGCAGCTCTGAGATGAGAATGCTGTCAGTCCTGCAGGAGCATCGCCAGCTCAGAGCAGTCCAGGGCGCTGAGTGGCGACGGTGATGTCCAGGAGAACTTTTTCTGGTGAAGGAGGGACGTGGCAGAGGGCTATGGGCTCTTCAGAGCAGTTTCCGTTCCTCTCTGGAGCAGCCTGGTGGTCATTGAACACAGAAGTACTCAGGGGAGAGAAAACACAGTGCCAGCCCAATTCTTGCTGCACCTGGCCAGGGAAGGGGAGACTGCATTTGGGGAGAATACAGCCCCAATGGCTTTAAAAGAGGAGCGTGTCCTAGGAAGGCAATCCCCATGGAAGTGTGACGAATTGGATCTTGGGCCAGATCCGACATGGTAGTGCAACAGGGCCCAAAGTCTCAATCCGTTCATTTCCAAAACCACTGAAATGGTACCAAGGGAGGGAGGGGGTGGGGGGGGGGATCTGGCCTGCCCCCCTTGCTTCTGTCTATCCAACTCTCAAACTGCAGAGAATCTACCCCTTCGCCCTCGAGAATTCCCTGGAGCAAGGTATCTCACTCCCAAACTCAGCAGGTGCCCTGGGGCAAGGAGTCTGCCTCTTACACGAAATGAGACAGGCTGAGGTAGGGAACTTGCAACTACCTTTAGTGACTCAGACCCTCTTAGTGTAGCAGGCCTTGTGAGGCAATGCTTCTTTTCTCCCAGCCGTAAGCATGGTACACGAGCACAATCCATCCTCCAGACGGCGTGCCGCCGCTGTGTCACCCCAGAAGGAATGCTTCCAGCTGCCTCCACCAATTCCAACCACCTCCTCTCCGAGTATTATCCCAGCACTCAGCCTCTACGGGATCAGCTCTCAGAGCCGCACCCCTTCGCCCTGCACTAGAGGGCCGAAATCATGAGGTCCTCCTGCTTGGCAGGGCTGGTTACGTGCCCAGAGGGGGTGGAAGTCCGGATTTTGTCAGTGGCCAGGCACTCCTGGCTGCTCACGCCCGTGGGAGAGATGTCCATGAGTTCTCCGGATGAACTAAGAGGGAAGGAAGGTGAGACAGAGATGCCCGACGAAGGATCTGTTGAGCCTGCAAACAACCTCGGGGGCTTTGGGACTAGGTTGGGCTCATACTGCGCCCTCAACAGGATCTCCTGATCGCTAACAGACTTGGGCATCTCCGCAAAGTCACTGGAGCTATCTGATACCATCATGCAGTAGATGTCCTGGAAGGAGCTGCTTTTGCTGTCCAAATTAAAGAGGCTGTCTATGAACTCAGCAAATTCCAGCACCTGAGGACTGGGGACATCCGTGAGCCGCCCATTCTGGAGGGACAGCTCCTCACGGGGGGCTAAGGAAACGCGCTCCCCCTCGCTGCCGGCCCCCTCCTCGCTGCAGCGTCGCTGAGGGGTGGTGCCGCCGCTGTTGAGCGCGTTGTCGGGAGCCTGAGTCTCCTGGGAGTGCTTGGAGAGGCTGTCAGCAGCCAGCAGCTCTGTCCGCGAGCTGAGGGAGGGATTCTCCTCGGGGATAGCGGGGTCTATGTAAAAGCAGTGCGTCTCATCCTTCTCCATGACAGCATGGAGGCTGGGGGAGCCTCGGATACTCCGGAAACCGGAGGAGCGCCTCGAATCGAAGCTGTAGATGGATTCGTTGTCGGAGAGGCTCTCCATGGTCG
This sequence comes from Numida meleagris, assembly GCF_002078875.1. NCBI lineage: Eukaryota > Metazoa > Chordata > Aves > Galliformes > Numididae > Numida > Numida meleagris. The sequence continues at coordinate 1,615,597 of NC_034414.1, read as the reverse complement.
CGAGAGGGGCACGGCGGTCCTGCAGCTCCACGGACAGGCGTTCCTTTGTGTCCAGGAGCAGCAGCTCCACGGGGTCTTTCTGCACAGGAGAAAGCGGCTTTGTCTCGTAAAACCCCTCCAAGCTGATTTCAGAATGGGACTTGCTCCTGCAATGACAAACAGAGACAACGTGAGGCTGCTTCCCTCTTCAGAACCGCGAGCTGCCAGAGCGGACACGGAGACATAACCCGAGGCACAGACGTCCTCGTGCACGCTGAGGCCACGCGTTGGAGATCTAACCAGAGCAAATGCGTTTCTCATCTTCAGAAGCAGCAATGTTCTGAGGTTGCAAGAACCCCAAGAGGGAGCCTGAGGCAGTAAACCAGCTCGGACGTGGAGTTAACCTGGCTAGAGCTCTTCCTCCTCTAACAGCTCCCGGAAACCTCTCTGCCCTCTTCTCCGTTCCTTTCTGAACGGGAATTCACAATTCCCACTCTGCCTTCACTCACCTCAGAAGGAAGCAGTGCCTTGGGTCTGCTCTGACAAAAACATCCCTCCTGTCCCTGCTGTTTGACCTACGCTGTCTTCCGTCCTTCTGTATCCGTCACAGGCACTGGCTGCTGCCTCCTCTTCTGCTCCTATCTCAGCTCTGCTTCGCTGTCTCTGACCACTCTCTCTGAAACAAAAGCCTCAATATTTTTCTATCATTTGCTGCCTCTTTTTTTTTTTAATATACGTTTCACTTGTGTCACTTCAAAGGCACTCGGCCGTGCATCACCCAGAGCACCTGAGCCAGGTGCACGCAGCTTCTCGTTGGGTTTCTACCCGAGATCTCCGTTCTAGAAGTTCCTCCCTTGCAAAGAAATCATCCCCTCCCACCGACAGTGCCACCATCTGTCAATTAGTTCCCCTGTGAACAAAAGTCAGCGTTGTCAAGATTCAGGGAATTAACAAGTACTGCGTTTGACGTTCATTTTGAGTGACTGCATGGGAAAACTGAAGAAGAATCAGCTGAGGATACTTTGAAGTACGAGCGCACAGTTAGGTTCAGATGTGGAACATGGGTCGAGGAGACTTTTTCCTCCAGTGAATCTTCTTATCTTCTTACCTTGAGCTTATTCTGCACCTCCACCTTCTTAGGAAGGCGGGGGGAGAGGAGAAACAAGAATGTTTATGGGAATCAATTACAAGAATACAAGCAGAACAGCTTTCACTTTATAGAATTATCAATGGTGTAACAACAGCTTGTGTATATTGCAAAAAAAACCAAACACAACAACTTTACTGGATTACAGAATTGTAAAGATGTAAGAAATGCCTCTTAACAATGGTTTTGTGTTTTCATCGTGCCTCCCATCTTCAAGTACAAACTACCTTCCCTCTCATCTTCTCACTTCCCTCTGTGGTCTGCGGGTTTGCCTTCTATAATGCTGGAAGTCACGTGTTCAATTCTGAAAGAAATTTCTGTCCCCATTTATTTTTTACATTTGGAAGAAACTGAAAAGGCGGATCCGCGCTCTTCTGCAAAACCTCAGTCACTATCTGAAAACCTGCAGGGAGTCTCCCTGTCATTTTTTCCTGGATAGAAAGCAGGTTACGTATTCTGCAAGATGGAAGTCTTCCCCAAACCAATCCTTTGTGTACCTCCTAGGGGAACCTCCACCTTTTGGCCCTTGCCAGACTAGCAATGTCAGCCTCCAATGGCCAGGGATGATCCAGCCTTCCAAAAAAACATACTCCCTGCTGGAATGCTTCCAGCACTTAGGACGTGACTTTTCCCTCTGCCTGCTTGCCACCAGAGTGAGCTTCCCGAGTGCCAAGCAGGACACCCGTTGCTCCTTCCTCACATCACGTTGGTTCTATACTTGCTCTGTACCCCTGTCCAACACTTACATCCATGTTCCCAGATTCTCCAGTTCATAGAGTTACGCAAGCCATCTTTCATCAAGTAACTTCACATGTCTATCTGTGTTCTAGTAAGCTTATGGCTGTCACTGCTTCTCAGCTTTTGAGAATCAGTGCCACGGGCTATCTTTGGGCGCATCATTCACACGGGAAAACAGAGATTTGGCTGCAAGACTGCAAGCTTTGCTCTTCTGTTTCCAGGGAAAAGCCCACTTGTCTGGAGAAGAAAAGGAACTTTCCATATTTTCAACTCCTAGGTTCCCCTGACTCTGCTGCACTCACAGATTCTTGAGCAACACACAGGATCATTTTTTTCCCCCGGCTTTATTACGTCTCGTGTCACATTAATTAGAAGCCCCATACGGGCAGTCCTCGGACCCATCCTTCCCACAAACACTGATCACAATACCCCAAGAGAGGATCCATGCCTAGAGCCAACGGTCCTCCAAAGAAATCCAAGATATGTTCTTACTTTGTACTGCTGTTCCTTCTGTCCACTGTTACGGCTCCAGTTCCAATCTGCACAGAGGGTCCACTAGGCAAGGGCTGGCTCTGGAAGATCAACTCTGGAGTGAGATCCACTTCTGTAGGGCTCACCATCACTTTGGCTGCAGAAAGTAAAGCTGTTTTCCCCTTGTTGTAATTCTCTAAGACCTATACAAGGCAAGCAAAGGAACAGCAGTGCTTCAGTGGAGACAGCAGCTTCACCGTTCTCAGCTCACAACTTCCAAACTGCTGGATTTGCCACTGATTCTTGCGAACGCTTTCCACAAGCACAGGGCAAGGTCTTGGCATAAAAGGATTAAATGAACATTTTCTGACAGTCTGCCCTGTCAGGATGTCCTGCTGGAAATCCAGGACAGGGGAGACGACCAAAGATGCCGTCGGGAATAGCTATCGGTCTGGAAGAGCACAGCACACGCTTGGCTGAGACTCACAGCAGAGCTGCGTGGCTACAAACCATCATTTAGAGGCAGAGACTCATTCCACAACCATTCCACAAACTCAGACACTCCACAGGCTAACGAGGGCTAACGCATGGACATCCAGTGCTGCCACGGCTCACAACATCTCACCTGAACTGCATGCTGCAATAGGCAGCTTTGAGAGGATGAACCACACACCACCCAACCTCACCTTACTACCACGTTGTAGGGCACAGAAGTGTTCCTGCACTGAGAATGACTAAGGCCAAATCCCACGCAGGGGATCCCTGGCTCTCCAGCACACGCACAGAGCTTTGGCTTGGAGATATTGTGTCTACAGCTCACCTCACCAGAATCACCGGGGTAAAGTGCCCCAAAAAAAGTGCCCAAACCCTGGCCTCCCTTGCATTCAAGCTCAGCCCGTCCTATCACACTTCCCTACTCTCTGACCCCAGCTCTCAGCATTACCTTGTTGAGCCCTTCCATGACCACATACGGGAGGTGCTCGTGCAACATGGCCGGTGAGATGATCACTTCATTAAACGCCTTGTTGTCGCCCCAGATAGCAAAGTAAGTGGGATCCTCTTGCTCACAGCAACTGTAAAAAAGAAAGGAAAAAGGAAAAAGGAAAAAGGAAAAAGGAAAAAGGAAAAAGGAAAAAGGAAAAAGGAAAAAGGAAAAAGGAAAAAGGAAAAAGGAAAAAGGAAAAAAGAAAAAGGAAAAAGGAAAAAGGAAAAAGGAAAAAGGAAAAAGGAAAAAGGAAAAAGGAAAAAGGAAAAAAGGGAGTTGGGATCCAGAGGAGAAAACAAAGAGCAGGGGATGGAAGAGCAAGCCAGTGTTTTGGCACGGAGAAGTGAGAAACAGCAGGTTACAGGGACAGAAGAAAACACAACAGGAGGAAAAAGAGAAGGAGGGGATATTAGGCAAGCATTCTTCTAGAGCGACACGAGGATCTTTCTATCCTCGCACTGCCACCGTAAGGCAGTGAAAAAAATCCACTGGCTGGATTGCTCCCTTGGGACTTTTCTATTTATTTATTTATTTATTTTTTAACTTTTGGAAAAGGGCTGAGCCCACTCACCAGCACTGCTCTGCAGGGTGGTTGTGCACCACGTGGATGATGCGGCCGGGCGGGTAGAGCGGCGTGCTGGCGGACAGGGCAATGGTCAGGTCACTGGGGTGGGTCCAGAGGCGGTTGCTCGTGACCGAGTTCTCTTCTGTCTCTTCAGGAAGCTCCGACTTGGGGATGCACTTGGTAGCACCCACAATGATCCGCCACTGTCCGACACCATGGAAAGGTGGGAGAATACGGAGAAGAGAAACAGATGAGAAAAGCAGAGCCGTCTCACAATACTTGGACTGAACTCTTAATGCCAGAAAAGAGGAAAAAAAAAACCAGAGTTTGTGCCCCTGTTTTCTGAATAGGGCACTTAAGGAGAGATGACCCTGCTCTGTCTTCCTTCCTTTCCTTATTTTAACCTTCAAAGTGGCAAAATCCTGTTCTGGATGTTTTTGCAGAGTTAGGGATCTAGGACAAGCACGCTGTTGTCCACCAATGGGACATCTTCCCAGGACAAACACGGCTGATAGAACCTGAATTTTTAACGCACGGAAAGAAGCAGAAGACTACACAACTTAAGCAAACCAAATTTCCCTTTGTGCACTAACAAAACAAACCTAAAAATCAAAAGTTAACTGAAACAACAGCAAAACAGAATTCTATCAAGAAAAACCATCAGCTCCGTTTTTTTTACCCTACAGCTATTATTTCTGTAACGTTTTAGCTCTGAGAATTTTAACACCTTACGTTTTTTCCACCTCAGTGTGATGGTAAGGAAGCTTAGAGAAGAACAATTTGGCACATTTGTTAACTCTGAAACATGAACAGGCCACTGACCCTGGAACAGCACCACCTAGAGAGCACAAAGCAGTGCCTACAAGCAGACAGATGCTCCACTTCCCAGCCTGATACCTATCGCTTGCTGCTGGCCAGGAAAAGCTCCAGCTGCAACGCAGACTTCCAAACCAGGCTCAGATGGAGAAAACTTCCTGCTCAGTTTTTTTTTTCCCCAGACATGTGATGATAAACTCCCAGCACGTCAGCCAGAATCACCATAGAGCTACAAGCCAGCCTGCAAGCAGAGTGTTTCTCTGAGCCCCATCCTCTGCAGCTGCCTCCCTGCTGCTTCCATCGTTCCTCTGGCTACCTAAACAACAGTGCTGGTGGATCTGAGGAGATCTGGGAGTCAGGAGAAGCCTGCAGCATCGCTGTGTGACACTGAAACTTTATCATCACCGCTTAGACACTTGCCTTCAGGAGTCTGCTCGTCCTCATTCTTACCTTTGGTTTGTTACTTCGCTGAAGAACATCCAGAAGCTGCCGGCGAAATCCCTCCAGCTGAGAGAGACCAATTCTGGAAGAGAGGAAGACGTGTTTACAACAGCTGGGCAGGGAACAGCAGATGGAACAGGACGGCAGAGACACAGAGCGCAGAACAATGAGAAACTATGCTACAAAAGAACCAAGAATGCAACAGTGAGGCAGGTCGCTTCAGGGGTGAGCTGTGCCATCACCTGGGACCAGTAACCACGGCCATGGCCACGGGAAGCCGCTGTGACAACAAACAAGTGTGAAATGCAATAACAGAATCAGAACAGTGAGCACAGATAGGAGAAGTCAATGAGCAGACGAGGGTGATGGGGCAATCGGAGAAATGAGTAGGCAAGAAACAATTTGAGTGTAGGATGCCACAGAACAGATAAATCAGGAAAGATAGCACGGAGCTATATGAGAACATGAAACAGATTATAGAATATACAAGATTCTGTTGGTGAACAGAAGGCACATCGCAAAATCATAGTTCTCTTCCTCTGCTAACTCTACGTGCCTAATACTGTACAGACAAAAATTGTCTAAGGTCACACAACAGGGCAGAAGTTAAAATGAAGGCCAGGTTGTTTGACTCCTAGCCCTTTGCCTTGCTCAGCAGAATGTGCCATGGGAGACGATGAGCAGCGAGAAATGTCAAGACAAGACATGGGGGAGCTGGCTCAGAGGTGCGAGATGACAGGCAACGCTACAACGTGAGATGAGAGCACATCCAGTTCAGGGCAAAGGAAAGAGCACTGAGATAACATAGACAACCAGGGAGATGGCACTGACACGTCAGGTACCACCATCAGTACAATCGCAGAGGCTGGATATTCCCCTTTTTTGTTTTGTGCAGGAAACTGAGAGGTGGAGAGGGATGCACCTATGAAAAGGTACATAAAACACCAACAGAGGTGTCCAGGTAAAAGACAGAGCAGTACAGGTAACTAGGAGGACAAGTGAGAAGCAAATGAGGACAGGTAAATGAGGAAACAAGACGGGCATGATCTGGGTGTTTCTGACTGGAGACAGGTGAGCGGTACAGAACAGTAGATACTCATCAAGGATTTCGGATACTTCTCAACTTGCCTGGGCACTAGATCTTTGCCAAGCACGACTGCAGTCACAAACTCTTTTGAATATTCCATGGCATCCTCACTGGAAGAGAAACAGGACCGAGAAGAAGCAAACAGGGTTTCACTAGAGGCAAACTGCACTTCATTCCCGATTTGCCGCCGCTGCCTGAGAGGTTACTAGACAGTGAACCTGCACCACAAAAAAACACAACGCAAGCTGCTCGAGGCCCTGAGAACTTGCACACTGAGATGAGCTTGATACACACCTCCCGTGCCCCAAGCAACACTACTCTGTAAGGGCGCAGCTCAAAGAGAGCAGTTCCTTCTTCCTTACCTGCGCGTGGCTCCGAATAGGCTTGGATAAGGAAGTACCCTAACTCAGCACATCACAGCAGTTTTCCTATCCTTTGGGAATGGCAGGAAACTATGGAAGAAGGTATTCCATGCCTCTGAGACTAAAGAGACACCACAGAACTGAGATAGCCACCTCCTGCAGTAACCTAAGCACCAAGAGGGAATCAAGGCTTCCACCCCACGACCTTGCTTGGCAACCAGCTGCCTTCTAGAGACCTTTAGACTGATAGAGGCTGGTACCCTTCACCTAAAGATGATGACGGGCATAAAGCAAAGCACAAGGAAGCTGTGACACCTTGAACCTTGTGCTCAAGACACCCTGAGCTCAGAGCCAGCTGAGGTGGTAACGTACAGCTTGGCCTACGCTCTATCAGGGGATCTCAAGAGGGGAAGCTGTGAGCAAAAAGCTATGAAAACTCTCAGGAAACGTTCTTCAAAGCAATGCCTCCACGGCTGCAAACGGCTAGGCACTACTATCATAACAAGGCATGCTCATGTCCAGATTCATTAGCAGGATGATTAAAATCCTTCGCCCGCTCCTGGAACACGATGCGGCGACCACCACAAGCAGCTTCTAATCCACAGGTGCTTTCAAGTGCCAATTTCTTTGCCAGTTGCAAAAGGAGTCCTGACAACCAGATCTGATACACACCCCTGCATTTGGTCAAACATCTCCCATTTTGGACACCTACTTGCAGAAGACGGGGAGAGAGCACACTGGTGCTGTGCAGACAATAAGGGACGAAATCTCACCCTGCCCACCCAACTTGTGCTTCCCGCTAGGCAGAGTTAAACGAGAGCTACAGAAGCTCTCACACAACGAAGTCATCAACCTGAATATTTGGGAGTGGCCACCTGCCATCGTAACCTGAACTTCAAATTGGAATACAGAAAAAAAGCTGTCCACGAGCCTCAGCTCCCATCACCTGCTACTACACGTGTTTGGCATGCTTCTCAGGGCACAGGCTGTCTTTGACTGCTCGTCAGAACGTCACAAGCAGAATCTGCTGCAGATCCAGCCATGCACCCCCTCCTCTCTGCCACCAGACCTCCTGACCCACCACCTACCTCAGCAGCCCACCTGGGGGAGAATAAGCAAAGCACTTCAGTGACGGGTACTGCGGACGCAAGAGGAAGGACAGGATGGCAGCTGTGCCAGCCCCTAGGGAATGGCCAACCACAATCAGGCCATAGTGTTTTGTTCCTCTCCCCTGAAAATGAAAACAAAAACAAAACAAGAAATGGGAGTCAGACTGGAAAGAAGCTTTGCAATCCCCCAGATCTGTCCCTTTTCCCAGCTGCTGGGTTTTTCCTATAGGTGAACACTCTGCACTCCAGCTAACACAACTCCTCCTCCAATGGGAGAGAGTGATGTTATGTTGGATTTTGAAATGGGAGCACAGTTTCCTGCCCTCTACTATTGCCTGTTCTGAAGGGACACTGGAATTAATTCCCTTCTGGTATTTTCTCATACACCTCCACAAGTTGGTCCTTGAGCTCACTCAGCAAATCCAATTTTCATTTTCTGGGCAGAGAGGAATAAAGCACTGTGTAAAGAAGACCGATGCCTCCCTGTCTCCTTCTTACACCTACCAACATCACAAGGCAGATGCTTCAGCGCTAACCGGTACGGCACCAGTTGCAGGGAGGCATCCAGCCTTTCACCCTTCTTCTCTTGTTTGCTACCACTAATTTCCCGTGGGCCTGCTCAGGCCAAGGCACTCTATGGGCACGAGAAAAGGACAGCTGTCTGGCAGCAAGGAATCAGGCAGTGCAGAAAATCTCCCCTCTGCGAGGAGGTTGACGGTGCAATTACTGACACATAAGCTAAGGCAAGCATCTCCTTAACATCTCTCTCGAGCCTCCTTCTGACAGAGAGCTACAGGAAACGTGTGCACACAGACAGGCAGCATGCCATCCCACTGCTGTCTCCACAGAGGATCTCCATAGAGATGGGATTTTAGTTCCTCTTGATTGGTTTTTAATGTTCCCTGTCCTGCACGGCCACCAAATGGGACCTCCTGCCCGAGACAAAAAAAATTATCAGGAGCTCCGCAGTGCTCTTGGGAAGAAGGCTTCAAAATAATAATTAAAAAAAAAGCCTTCTAGGATTAAGTAACTAGAGGCCAGTCTGCCAAGCCAGAGAGATGGGAATGGAGACTGGAGAAATTAGTACAACGGAGGGAAATCTCAACTTCTGTACGGCCCGCGGTGATAAAAGAAAGCTCACGCTCACCAAGTCTCGCCCAAAGGCTTGAGAAAGCACCATCTCTTGCTCCAGTTTCTTCTTGATGTACTCAGCGGACAGCACCATGCCCTGAGTGCAAACAAAGAGAGAACAGGGTATGAAGGGCTGCCTAACAGAGGCAGCAAACGGCCCTCAGTGCTGGACAAGCTGAGCACCGCATAGCACGTGTCAGGGCTAAGGAAGAACGCTGCCTCCACTCCTCGTTAGGAGGAGGCTTCATTAGGCACGTGTTTTGGCTCACTGATGAGCGTAATAGAGATGCAGTTCAGCCCGTTGCATACATTCTTGGTAGAGCTTTTATTACAGTTCATATTCAGAGGTGAGCAAGCCTGAACTGCAAAGGCTAAAAACAGCCACGTAGCTCAGGGTCAACACAAGTAAACAGATCTTGCTCATTCTGCTAATTAATTGCCCTCAAATCATTCACACAGCCTGGGCTGGCCAAAAACCAGAGCGGATCATCTCCTCTGCTCTTTTCCATCACCCCCCTACCTGGAAACAGTTGAAGTACAAAGCGAATATTACTGAGCGCCCTTTAATCACAAAGGCAGAAGAGAATGTGCGGTCCCCTTCCGAAAGCAAAGAGAAGGGGAACTTTCAAAGCCCTCGATATCAAACATCCATCTGCCCGCTGAAGAAAAGGAATACAGGTGATTCTGCCGAGCCTGTAAATGGAACATCTGTAACGTCACCGTCAGCATCAAACGAGCAGATGCCGTGGTATTTCAGGCCCGTGTTCAGCTCTCAGCAGCTAGCCAGCTTCAGCTGCATTCAAAAGAGCCTCCATTTCTAACTCTAATGAGGAGTGAATGGCAGGCGACTTATATAAACTTCTGAGATGAATTTAGGATCCTATTTTTAAAAAGCACCATCTACCCCCATAGTGATTTTACTAATGGTCCAACAGTCGATCTTAGAGCTGTATTTTTGATAATTACTGCGTATTCTAAGGCAGGTAGCGATTTCAATATTATGGAACGAGGCTCATCCCTGCAAAGTTGCATTTAGCTTCACAAGTTTCAAAGGGATACAGTGATCTGGGCTTCATTTTCAAACCCCACGTACAAATAACCAAACAGGCCAAAGATCTAGGAAAAGCAAGGCAGAAATATTCCGTACTGCCTCGCAGTCTGAAGGCAAGAAACCGCTCTGCAATACTTGAGGTGTGGGTGTGAAAACCCACAGCGGAGGGTATCCGTGTGGTAGAAAAGAACTTGAAAGTTATGGCTGCGGAAAAGAGCTTGAAAGTTATGGCTGCAGAAAAGAGCTTGAAAGTTATGGCTGCAGAAAAGAGCTTGAAAGTTATGGCTGCAGAAAAGAGCTTGAAAGTTATGGCTGCTGCTGACTGCTCTGACACACAGGTGTTAGCATGGCTGAGCTTTGGGGCTTCCTCTTGCACAGCTATTCGCTGTCACGTTGGCTGGCTGAACACCAGTGACCAAACCTCCCCGAAATCATCACCTCCAGAGTTTTGTCCTGTGCAGGCTTAGCAGAAATCAGCATGGATTTTCTCTTTTTTCTTCTCACGGCTACGTTCTTCTGACCCAAAATAGCTCAGGGACCCAACAAACATCAACTGCGGCATGCACGGGAACCCAGGCAATCAAACGCTTCCAGCTGTGGTCCCAGTGGAGCAACAGGAAGGCTCAGGCAAACATCAAGAGTTTTAATTCCTCGGATGTCTGATCGGCACCACGTGAAGCAGCACGGCTCGTGGTGGAGATAACAGGGCATCCCAGCCCGCTGGGTGTGCTGCATCAGCAAGGAAAAGAACAGAAGCCAAGCAACTAACGGGAAGCTCCCGAGCAGCCCAGTGCTTTTCTACAAATTAAGTGCGTGAGCAAGATACTTCATCTGTTTTCGTATTAAAGTTGACTTCTGGGCATTAAAAATGCATCAGGACAGGCATCTCTAAATTCTATTATCTCCGTTAGCTTCCCCCAGGAATCAACAGCGCGTTATTGTCTGAAGATTAATATTTATAATAATTTCAGATTAAGCTGTATTTCTGTACTCGTAACAACAGAAAAAGACATAATGCAAAAGGCAAATAAAAATCCAATATAAAATACAGGGAATGATCTGATAATGGTTCCCTCTAAGTTACTGGCACACGGATATTTCCACAGAAAAAGATCAAGAGAAAAATCCAACTCCTCTAGGTATCTATTGCTAGCTTTTCTGCAGATTTACAATAGAACAAATGCCCCTTGCTTTCCTTTGGGTTCTGCCAACTGCTTGCCACAACGGTTCTGCAAAGCCATTTTGAATTAGGTGGAGTACAAAACCAAGCGACGTCACCTTTGACAGCAGGCGTAAGGCTTCAGAAACGTGAGATGTGAAGCAAAGGCTCAGACACCTCAATGCTAACTCAGTGACAAATCACTGCCTCGCTTGGCTCCCTGTCTACACAAGGCCTCGTGTGACCACGACGTCGATTCACTTTCCCGTTTGGGGGAAATGAAAGAAATACTCATTTGAGGAAGGAGAAGCACAACGTACTGCTTTCAAAAAGCTCCATCCTGAGAGCCTGATATAAAATCCTCCAGGACCGCGGCGAGTCCCAGCAGCACTTTTAGGCAACTGCTTCTTTCTCAGGCCCGTACCCAGCCGAGCATCCGAGGACGCAGCTATCAGCCTCTAATGCTCCACTTGATGAGGCACAGCATCAAAGCGCAGCACAGAGGCCATCTGGAAGGACACTGTGAACGAAGCAGGAGCTCTCAGGCGTTACGAGCTCCACGTCCTGCCCTGAAGGGACCCTGACCAGATGATCCACAGCATTTGGTCTCCCTGAGGAGCAGCGTTTCCAGTTTGGATTTTCCTTTCCCGGTCCGGCATTACATCTTGAGAAGCTGCTGAGCTCCTGCTCGTCTTCAAACTCAGCACGTGTGTCATCACTTTGCTGGACTGGGGCAAAGGTAAGCTCTATGCTAAATTGATTTAGTCAGTCCAACCCCGCTCGCTAACGAAGACACGCGGCATCAGCCTAATTATGCAGATGCGAGCCCTGCCGACATCTGTTTGTGAGGTCCAACGAATATCCCATTGCTACAGAATTCTAAAGGCATCGTCAGGGTTGGATTGCAAATCCTGAAAAGGCTGCTTTTGTTGTTGTTCCTGCCTACAATTCAAAGCCAAAACCGCAAAGGAATAAGCGCTTCTCTACGTACCTTGTGTCCCAGCCACGTTCCATGGTGACCCTCCACTGGAAGGCGCTCTGCGTCCCCAGTCAGGTCGGTCAGGGCATCCTGAAGAAAGGAGTCACTGTGCTTCAGGTAAATCAAACACCAACAGCAAGCCAGGAAGATCTCAGGCTCTCCTGAACGTTCGCTAGGGTGGCCAAGGGTGCGTGGGGCCACTGCACAAGGTACTTACTTTGGGAGACAGAGTTCCTCGGATGCTAATGACCACCTTCTTCTTATCGTGGTCCACAGCCACGTAAAAAGGAGTTTCATAAACCTAGAAGAGATGCACTGCTGTAACATTCTCGGTCGCATATTCTCCTGCTCAGGGAAAGCAGGGCAGCTTAACGTTTGCCTCTGACGGGGGGGCAAATATTTCAGCCCAAGGGACAGAAACTCTTGGCAGAGAGATAGGAGGGCAGGTCTAGGGTCAGAAAAAAGCTCAAGTTTTCTTCTTTTGCACCGTTACAGCTGGAAGCATGCAAGTCCCTCCAGGGGGGGCCTCGGGAGCGTGCCTCAAACAGGGTGGGGGCTGCAGACATTCCGTACCGCATCGTGGCAAGAAGTATAAACAATGTCCACCGAGGTCATGTTCTCATCCAAGAAGTGGCGCCGAATGGCAATGGCATTGCAGCCACAGCAATTATCCTCTTCGATGGTGACGCCGGGTGCGTAGCGGGGACGTGAAGGACAGAGACAGCAACACCTGCAGGAGAAAAAAAAATGACGGCCTTGAGGAAAGAAGAGGAACGCGGAAGAGACAGACTTTAAAGTGGGATGCCTGGAGGTGAGGGAAAGGAAGGGAGAACCTGCAAGCCACACTCGTCTCATCCTGACAGCAGTGATTTCCCTCATTCGCTCCAGCTCTTGCACAGAGCAGCACACAACTCCTATTTCCACATCAAAAGCGGCACTGGGATCGAGTGCAGTTTTCCCTCTGAGCACCAGAGAGAGCTACAGCGCAGCCAGTCTCCAAGGGATCACTGCGTGGCGGAGCTGGGACCTCTCCTCAGGAGATACTGCGCTTAACAGCACAGTCCTACACTGCTTCAACACACAAGCAACTAGCATTTATTAGATCCATATATAGCAAGTAGCAAAACAGGTCTAGAATCATCCCAGAACCACAGTGCAAGAACAAACCCTTTCTTCCTTTCTTTCCTTGATGAGACACTTCACAGATAAAAGTGACTCAGAAGGAGATTCCTCCTAACGGGTTCGGAGAAGAAATTTACTTCTTTAAGTGCAAAAAGCTCGACTCCGAAGAGAATCCGATGGCAGCATTATAGAAGCTAAAAAGCTAACATTTAAAACGTGCAATCCTGAGCTGAACTACGGCGTTGCTACCATGAGGTGAGCAGTACACAGCATGGCAATCAAAAAAAAAAAAACAATTAGAGAGAACACAGCACAAACTCTGGCCAAGTCTCGCTGATGCTTTCATAAAGACCCAAATGTCAATTCTCTGCATAACTAGGCACGCTGATAAATCTGATTTCTGCGTTCTGAGGCAGCTATTTTGACTCAGTGTGAAAGCACTCTTGTGCCAGATGAGTTCTCTCCGCTGCTTATCCCAACTGCACAGGACTGGCATGATCCTTAGCGCACCAGAGAGGACAGAACGTGACAGTGGTTTATTTAACAAGGTAAGCAGGTAAGTAACTGTAAGGAAAAAAATGAAGGAAAAGATGTGAGAATGAAGTTACTGGGAGATGGAAAGCGTCAGGGAAGAGAAAAAAAAAAGCAGAAGAGCTAAAAAGAAAGAAGTAACCGAGAAGTGATGGAGAAAGCGAAGTGATGAAAGAAAGAAGGAATTCTAAATCAGGGAAAAACAGAAGGGAAGAGGGAAGGAGAGAAAGCAGAGCGATAGACAGGACGGCCACTCACGAGCAGGATCTGGCCAGGTGACAGAGTCCACATGTGGGCTTCCTCATCAGGTATATGGGCCAGCCATAGGCAGCCAGGGCAAACAGCATGTAGTAACACACCTCTTTGTATCGCTGCATCTCTTGCTGAAAGAGACAAGAGACTCACTAAAGGCCTTATTCTCTTCATACGTCCATTTTCTCCTGTTTCCCTTTTTTCCGCCGTCGTTCGAGACTGCACCCTTCTCCCTGAACGTCAGCATTCTCTCTTACCAGCACCAGGACAGCAAATACTGTCAGCGTTTCCAGGTGGCTGCAGGAGAGCACGCTGGTTATGCTCAGTAAGATCCTCTCCTTCCCTCCCCTCCAAGTCCAACTGTGCCATTTATGTGATTAAGAGAGGCCTTACTAGCCCCTTAACAAAGCTTAAAGTTAGCTCCATGGGCATTCTCCTCTATATAACAAATGCTGCTGCAAAGAAAGGCCATCTCTGCGTATTTTGCCCCACTCAACCCTAACTGTGCAGGAAGAAGCTACGTTAAGTACCAAGATGAGCTCTCTAAAGACGCCGCTTCTGAATGGGCACAGGCCATAAGGAAGATGCCCAGAGAGGACCACAAAAGCCAGGCTGGGGCCGTATGCCCCAGGGATGTCTTCTATACGCCCTGCTGACCTCTCTCCCCACATACCTACGCAGAAGGAGATAGCCTGAACGCAAGCAGGTGGTTAGCATTAGCTGCAGAGCAGTAGGGCACAGCTGCAAGCTGGTTAATCACAGAATTGCTCGATCAGAGGTGCTGGGATTGGGTCAGTCTTTCCTTTCTTGCAAGAATATCATCTAACGCAGAGGGGGTGAATACGGCTTGCCCAACCAAGGGCTGCAACAGCACCATGCCAAGAGAAAAGCTGAGCTTCATTTACACAGAACTGTCTGCAGCCGTCTCCGTCCTGAGAACCTCTGACAGAACCAGCCCCAGGGAAGAAGGCTCCATCTCGCTCCAGGCCCTCACCAAGATGAAGACCAGCTGGTGGTACCATTACGTGGAGCTCTGCACAGCATCCCTGGCTGCCGCGCTCAGCTCGTACCTCTGACTTGTGAGAGATCTCACATTGTCTTACAGCATCAGAGTGGAAATACGACTTCCCCCAAAGCGGAGGACGGACAGATAATGCTTTAAAAGTGATCCGAAGACAACAAAGCCTCCAGGAGAACAAGCATTGTTATTCGATTGTACCGTTCTTGAACCTCTGTGGTTATTCCAGAAGGGCAGAATAGAAATGAAACCACTGAGAAAAAGAAAACAGGCTACATAAAGGAGCACGTGAGGCTGCAAGCTCACAGTCCAGTGACTTACCGCATTTTTCAGATCCAGATACTTGGTGTTCCTGGTCACTGGCATCCCAGACAGAAAAGCTAAGATGTCATTGTTTGCCTGTAAGTCACAAAGACAAGAAAACCTTCTCTGTGACACCAAGGCAAAAAAAAAAAAATCTATACATGAGAAACACAGAACTGTGTAACCTGGGCCAAGACAGCTTGCAAGCATCTTGGCCCGTCCCCTGAACCCGTTCCAATTCTGCTGTTCTGATTTCGGCCTGATCTCATCCCTGTCTGGACCCCACCTCTGAGGAAAATAAATATGACTTTTCTATTCAGTTAGGAATCTGCAAATCTCAAGGGCAGTAACAGCTTGGGAAGTCAGGATTTGTTTTTCCCGTCAGGTTGCCCTTGGGGAGGCAGTTTTGCCCAGACGCTGGCGTCTTCTCTCCACTCTTCCCATTTACTTTAAAGCAACCGCCTTCTCCTTCAAGACAGTCACCTGTCTAGAGTCAGGATTGAAATCCGCGTGCATCACCTAACTAGAAAAGGCAATACGTCTCGAGCTCGACTCAGTGTCAGTTGAGCCCTTTGGGAATCGTGGAAAAAAAAGCTGCTAAAAAACACAACCTTTTTTGAACAGCTCCACGGCTGGCAATAACTCATCACACAACAGAAGCACGGCGGGCAGCGGCGACGCGTGGCTCTCCCCCGAGTCCCAAGAGCAACAGGTAAATGAGAGGCCAAGCCAAATGCCCCCCAGGCCCCTCCACCCACCTCATCCAGCACGGCGCTGCGCTTGGCCCGCTGCCGCTGGCGCAGAAGAACCAGGCCTGCAATGATGTCAGATGGGACGATGTCAAGGTCTCGGAAAAACTCGGCGAACAGGTAGGCGATTTCGGAGTAGGCGTCCTGCAAAATCCACAGAGAGAAGGGATTGGGTATGGGGAGCCTCAAAGCAGGACACAGAATGAGAGCCAGGGCGGCAGCGATGGCCTCGTTTCCGCAGCCCTCCCCAAAACATCCACGAGATTCCTTCTGGGAACACCGCAGCTGCTCTGATCGTGATGAACACCTCTTATTTTACAAAGCCACACGCACAGGTCTCAACTGAGACTGGATTTGCTGTGTGGGTAAGCTGGCCGCCTAAGCATCAGAACAGGCAATGCATATGCAAGGGGAGGGAAGGACAATGTTTTCAGCATAAATAAGGCAGGGGAAGTAAGCTGAGAACCAAAAAAAACCCCAGTCCAGGGTCACCTCACAGTCGGCCTTTCTCCTCAAAAGCAATTTCACTTGGAAGGAAGGCTATTCAGGAAAAATGCACCCAATTTTTCCCATTTAACAGCTTCTTCAATTCCGTAACTCTGTCCTGGAATTATTTTCCCCATGCTTAAGCCAGACCTCACCACCTCAGGCACATGGCAGAGAAAGTGAGGGACGTTTGCGAGCTGTCAGTGAACAGCCTCTGTACTGCTCAGCACCGTGCTGTTTGCTACACGATTTCAAAGAGTTAAATTACAACAAGCAGGTGTTGCACATTAGAGCTCCGGGTCCTGAAAGAGCTGAGCCAGTTCGCAAGCTTTTCCAAGTTTGTCTTGGAGCGCACCCAAGCAGAAGGGCCTGAAAAGAACAACCTGTGAAAACAGATCCGAGTCATCGAACCATAGAAAGGTTAAGGTTGGAAAAGACCACTAAGTCCATCGAGTCCGAGTTACTGAATGCAGAGTTCCCAGCAGGGAAAGTGACCAACCCTCTACACAAAAACACCGCAGAAGAAGGGATAGAACTGGAAACGACCTTAGAAAATCACGCAAAGCTTTAAAGCGGGGTGACACAGACTTTGAGGAGAAGCGTTGCTTTCTTTTTGGCTCTGTACTACAAAAAAAAAAAGCCACAAAAAAAAAAAATCACATAGGATCCTAAGGGAGAATGGTTTGGGAGGCTGGAAATGGCTAGACTGTGAGACAACGCGTCTGGCCACCGCTCGGAACAGGGAGCTCAAAGGCAAGGGTGACCCAGAGGCTGAACCAACAAAGAGTGGGACTGAGCAAGTCCTATAGCACTCAAGTGGTCAGTGTTTTGACTGCTGCCACCATTAACTCTTCCCACTAAGATCTAGCAGCCTTACCCCGAATTTTTAGCCGTATTTTCATAGCAACCTCTACTCAACGCTAACGCCATGCGACTGCAGTCCCGTCTGTAGAAAGCCTGGGCTGTTCACTTGGGCTGGTCTTCAGGGCAGAATCTCTCCATCTCTTTGACAGATCAGAAAGCAAATCCCTTCTCCCCCAGCAGGCTTGCAGGAAATGACCTACATTCTTCTATTCGCTGACAAACTCCTGGAGTGCAAGATTACCTTTTATCATTTTTCGCTTGCCTAAAGCAAGTGACACCGTCCTCAAGAACGGGCTTTCAGGTGCCCCCTGCACAGGTTTCCGTGCCCGCTGTGCATCTGAACAGCAAATGGACTTCCATCAATCAGCCTTGCCAACTTTCCGACCGCACTGCCCACAACCTACCGCCCCAATAAATCCTTCCACAGCTCCGCAAGAGACGCAGACGGCCTCAAATTGAACCGCAAGCAACGCTCACCCAAAGCAACACCACTGCCTCCTAATGCTCTGCCCACGGTAAAAGGCCAGAACAAAAGTTCAGCGGGTGTGCTTTGTTCTGAAGAAAGAGCTGCTGCTGGTGGGCCTGATGTGACATTGCAGGACTGACTGCGGCGCTCTGCTACAAAGCCTGGAGGCTTTGGGGCTGGCAGAGCCAACGGAGACTGAGAGCTGCAGACGTCGCTCCAGACTTACAGGAACAGATTCTTGCCCCGGTGCCACGTTCACTCTGCAGAACTTTATTCTCCAGCCCAGAGGACAATCACCCTCTGCTAGAACATTTCTTTTCCCCGCGAAGCCTGGGAGAGGCAGCGATGGATTCGTTTCTGACCCATTACATACGCATTCATTCCGCACGCTGTCATGCAAGGACACACAAAGTCAGAGCTTGTTTCTTCAAAGAAAAGAGCCTGGAAACCACTCAAGCTGAATGTAAAATGGAAATTCAACAGCACAAGGAATTCCAAGATTCTGGTATCCACTTCTATCCTGAACTAGAAAAAAAAGAAGTGGAAACCAACAGTCACCGCAGAATGAAAAGTCTGTTCGCAAAACATCTTGACACGAGGTGAAATATTTTGCATTCCTGAATACTGCTGTTCCCAAACAGCATTCCTGAACACCACTGTTGGGGAACCAGGGCACCCGATGCCTCTCAGGGCTCTGGGATCTGTCGGAGCCACCTGGCGGGGCAGCCAGGTGCAAGCAAAGCCAGCGCACCCCCAAAGCGCTTCTGCTGACGGGCAGAACGCAGCCCCTATGGAAAAGCTGCTCTTGGAGCTGCCCTGGCACACACCTCATTCCGCTGCCGTTTTCCAGATGGATTTTCCTAAGCAGCTCCACGAGACGACCTGCGAAAGCTGGCAGGACTGGGCTGCGCCTCCAGAGCAGCTTGGGGCCGCGCTCCATCCAGCACGCAGCTCAGAGCAGCGGAACACGCGGGCTGCATTTCTGCACGCTTTTTCCTTTCTGAGGTTCAAATCCCAGCCTCATTTCTCTTCCCATACAAGTTCACAGCCCCTCCAATATGCTCCTTTTTTTCTCCCGCATCTTTTAGTAGACCAAACTATATTTAGCGAGGAGATCATTGATGCGCTCGGTCCCTTGATGTTTTCTGTCATTTTCTACGTCCTTCCACTAAGTGTTTTTTTTTTTTTTTTCTTTTCTGAGGGCTTTTTTGGCCACTGCTGTGCACTGATGTCTTTGTTGAGGTGTCCTTGATAACTCCTAGCTCTTTTCCTGAGAGGTTGTAGCTAATTCACAGCCTATCAGCGTATGCAAGTGATTTAAATTGTTTCTTCGGATGTGCACGCGCTACCTCATCCTTCACTATTATGACTTTGGTCTCTCGTTGATAACAGCTCCCCGGTTCTGCTCGGTCCTTAAGGAGTTCTCAGTTACTCAGAATTCTGAGCAACTTAAACATTAATGCTGTCAGCTTAACGTTCACCTCTATCAGGTTAGGAGGCCTCCTGTTGAGTATCACTCTAACGTTAAAACCTGCTCCCACCGCTTTCAATAGGAAGGAATGGGCTGCTATCATTGGGGAAGTGAAATCAACCCCTTACCCTGCACTGTTTCCCTTCAGAAGCTGCTTTCTGCAAAGGAACAATCCCAACCGTAGCACTTCCAAGTTTCAATCTTCATCTGAACCCATAGACTAAATAGTAGGGCCTGCTAGCATCCCCAGTAGGGCCTGTCAGTACCCAGGAGGATTCTTGTTGCTGATTCTGGCAGGTTTCTATTTTTCCATTTTCAAAGTCTCTCTCTTTCTCAAGCACGAGGCTGACTCAAACTAATAGGATAAACTGACTCAGTAAAGGAAAACCGATCACACAAAGTGCTGTTAAATGCTGCGCCTAAATTGATGAAAAAATGTATTTTTCCCGCTAGCATCGTCACTTAAAATCAGTCAGTTTGCCGTAATAGCAAGGTAAAGAGCAGCTTCCAGACACAAGCTTGGAACTGACAACGCCGCTCTTCGGTGCTATTATGTGTCCCAGAGAGCAGTCCATGACATTCAAAACCAGAGGGTTAAGAATGGCTATATTGAAAGAGACAACTGTCCTCCCCAGCGACGTTACATCTGCACCTACGGAGAAATATCAGCTGCTATTTCTGCATAGAATACCTGCAGAAAGACCAGCTTTAATTCGGCCTACCCAGTCTGAAAGGAAGGAAAAGGAACCAGCACAGAGCAAAAGGTGAAGGCTGCTCAGTGTGAGGGGTGGCTCAGCTCGCTGCTTCTCGGAGGACAGTTTCAGCCCTTGCAAGCACTGCCGGCAAGGCTCACTGGACTCCTGCATCTCAGAACCCTCGCAGCGAAACGAGGCACGTCCAGGTTTGATAGCAGGAATCCCACGCCGCTGCGCTCTGCTGAGTCCTGTGTATCACTGGCCACGCAGGGAGCTTGCTCTGTGCCAGGAGCTTCTTGCTACCTACCGACTGAGAGTCCTTTGTCCGTGTGCAGCAAAGAAAAACCTTGAGGCGGCGCGTCCAGCTGCTGGCCTGCCCTTCCTCCAGGCGGTGTCTGCAGGAAAGAAATCAAGGTTTACCAAAAAGAGAAAAAAAATAAGGCTCCGAGTGCTTGCACTAAGAGCTGGGCAAAGTTTTTCCACTAAATAGCATACTTGGAAAAATATTTTTATGATATGCAAGTTTCAGCACTTAAAAAATTTCCATTCTTTGAGTAGGGCGCGTAACTTGAAGCCAGAAGTGGGAAAGCAAGCTAAAGGTTCTCTTTCAATTTAGAGAAGGTTAAAAAAAAAAAAGCCTGGATACAGAGGGTTTCACTCAACCCACATTTGGTCTATAGGACGTTTCAATCTCAGCTTCAAAATTAGCTAATTGGACAACCCTATTTAAAATAAGCTATAGCTGGGTTCATTCCGCCGTTGTGAACTCGCCCTACTTACTACACTTTCAGGGTGACAGCGCCTAAAGTTTAACTAGCATTCCTGCAGAACAAACCTGAGATGGAGACAGGCTCTGCATTATGGAATTAGGCGACTTTCCTTCCCTCAGGGAGCCGTGCTACCCGCATATGGATAAAGCCCACAGCTCCTCTAATGCAGGGTCTTTGTCATGAGGACACAGACCGATGTAGCATGGGTCGGTGCAATAAAAAAAAAAAAAGACAGCTTCTGTTTTTCTGCCATGAAGAGCCCAAGCACAGAGAGCTGGTTGCACCTGGAAGAAAAAGCTGCTGGTAAGCAAGTATTTGCCTGCAGCAGAAGGAGGAGATTTTGCAGGGCCTCGTGCCCGAGCATTTTAAAGCAAATACCCATAACCTCCAGGGAAGACTCCAGAAGTGGAAGAGGAATACGAGGGCCCTAAGACAGAGCTGGCAATGCTCTGTTTGCTCCACCAAATGCCAGAGAGCTCGTGCAGCAATGCAAAGAACTTCACAACTTCACTGCGGGGGTTGAACCAGCAAGTGCGCTCTGAGCTATTTTCAACTCTGACTTCTCCCAAATTCTTCCTTCCAAACACTGAACTTCCACACGTTTTGGATGAGTCCCGCAACAAGTTTTTTTCGAGAGGGCTCGGTGCAATTAATGGAGCCGTTTGTTTCAGTTTGATTTATTTCGTTCACGCGGCAAGAACATAAAAGCCCACACGCATCAAGAAGGCGCCGGTAAAAGAAAACCACGGCGTAGCAGAGTCCAACAGCTACAGCAGAGCACCACAAAAAGGAAGCTGCAGGTTCACATCTCCTAAATGTGACAAAGAAATCAAGTTCTTTCACGAGCTGAGACAGGAAGGACAGCTCAGATGAAGGTGATACAAACGCCAGAGTAATGCTATAGCTCACGAGGCTCGTATCACTGCAGGCCAAGGGATGCAACAGGAGCAACTGGCCCTCAGCACCTTGCAGAATCGCAATCCAGAAGCAGGCAGGGAATTTCAAAACTCCCTGGAAAGGATTGCTTCAAGCAAGTGGCTGGTTTCGAACTATACTCTTTGGAAGCAATAGGTTTAGTAGCAACCACACAGGGTTATTTTGTGTTTCCCTTCCACGTTACAGCCCACAGCATTTTGCTTGTTAACATCTGTTAACGCTCCCTTCCTGCAGCAGAAATCTGCAGGCAGCAGGCACGAGCTCTCTGAAAATGTTACAGACCTAGAGGGAAAAACCTGGCCGTGGCCCAAGGGACAAATACCTTCACTCAGTTGTCTGGGATCTCAAAACTCCAGAGGGAGATCGTTATTGGTGTTCTCTACCGTCTTACTTTAAGCTCCCTAGCAAATAGAACTTCGCAACCTGTGGCACAGTCTCCCCTCAAAAGAAAATAAAATAAATGCATTAAGCCAAACAGCTTTGATTTATTGTGGGGTACCAGAGCCACAGCATCTTCCAGCTTTTCATCCACATCTCCTTGGGAATGTCTTCATCGTAATGCAGCAATCGCATCCATCAGGCTTACAGGGCACTAATTCTGAGTATTCAAGGCTAGTGTTTGCAACATACTAGGAAGGCAAAGAGAAGTTTCTTCTATTCTGCAACAAAAAACAGGCTCCTTCAAACAGAGCTTGCAGCTCAGTCCTCAGAAAAATCCGGAGACTTTTCCTCCCTCCAGAAAAATGGGGGTCTGAAGGATTCCACTTCGAGACATGGAAAGAGCACGTATTCAAACGCTCCTCAAATATACGTTTCCAATGAGAAATGCAGAATTTGCAGGATATTTTTTTTAAAAGCCTCATTTTTTTAGCATTCAAAACCTAACGCCCTCTGCCCTACAAAGTTTCATTCCTTACTGATGGTTACACACGTCAAAACGGCATAGGAAAACAAAGCCTGCTTGTGCTGTCCCACTACAGGAAAAAGCTTCTGAAAAATGCCTTGCTTGGTGAAAAATGCTTTCACGTCCCCATCTGGTTAGCTCAAAGATGCCATCGATTCTTAATTAAAACATCTAGCTGCCAGCACCGAAGGAACTGCTTCTTGGCCAAGACCAAATTTCAGAAATCTCAGGCCAAAGGGTCACATTGTGCAGATAAACACAATGGAAGAAAGAGGCTTTGCACAAAGGTGCCTCAACCTAAGCAAAATTTAAACACTGCCTCCCTTTCGCCAGGTAAAACACAGTGCTGACAGGACGGACAAGCAGGCTGTTGTGATTAGCACCGTGGCTCTAGGGGCTAGGAGGGATTTACGAAGCCAGTGACTAACACACAACGCAGCCAGGCACCGCATTGCTTTGCCTCCTTTAAATACAGATGCCCACACACAGCACCTGACAGTCTGAGCTGCGTTCCTCCAAAAATCGCCCTCACCAAAGGGAAGTAACACCTGCAAGTGAACGCTGCCTGAAGCGAGGCGGGGAGAATGCCAAGAAGCACAGAAAGCAGGGCTGCCCTTCCAGGATTGCTTTACCGCAGGTTGTACGTCCTCAGGTTGCGCTGCCTCCGCTTCGTGGCACGCAGTTTGACAAAGGTCCGGCCTGTCGGGTCGAAGACGCATAGGACAGTGATGCAGACACTCAGGATGACAACCCAGTTGCACACCACCATTCCTGCCAAGAAAGGGAATAGGTCACGTGCTCTGCCCTCAGGTCCTGGCAGCGCTGTTTCCTGCTCCTCGCCCTGCGCATCACACACGCCTCTCCGTTGCCACAGGGCGGACAGAAGCAGCTAACCCAAATATTCCTGCAGCCAGCTGCAGCACAAAGAAATCTTCTGCAAAGGCTTCTGCCCACTGCTAGCCTTCGCAGCCGGTTTAAGAGACCGC
Organism: Numida meleagris; assembly: GCF_002078875.1. NCBI lineage: Eukaryota > Metazoa > Chordata > Aves > Galliformes > Numididae > Numida > Numida meleagris. The sequence goes on along the minus strand of NC_034414.1, from coordinate 1,592,024 downwards.
CTGTGCAGAAGGCTATTAAAGACTCACTGAGGACCCAGCGGACTGCAACGTTCCCATCGCTCCGCCGAGGAGAATGGTCGGCTTTGAAAAGGAATTTGAGAAAAAACAGGAAAGCCATTTTGAACAGAAGAAGGAGAACCAGGGCTTTCAGACTCTCCACGCCAGACCCCTCCATGGGAGCAGGGATTCTTGCCTCGGTGCAGGCGGCACAAGCAAATGAATAGAACAACTGTTCCGAGCGCTGGGTTCTCGGGGGAAACAAGCGCAGCATTTACAGCTACAATTCACTACCAGCAGTCAATCCCCACATGCATGAGTGAATTAGCTCTCCAAGGCAAGAGGATGTCTGTGCATACACATTCCAAATACATACCCAAAGTGACGCTCTTTGCGGTGATATCATTGCAGGAAGTGTAGTACTGCGTTAGCCAAACGATGCCCACAATAGCGTACACAAACTCAATCACCAAGATAGCTGAAACAAAAGGAACACAATGAATAGCAGCAGCATCTATCTCCCTGAGGATCAATGACTGTCTTTCCCCACCTTCTGGCTAGGAATCCCAAAGACGAGGTCTTCAGGAGGACAGCTGCAGAATAAAAGACCGCAAGGTACGACCCCACAGTACGGATGGGGAACGAGGTAGAGGGTGAAGAGCTTGCTTTGTGACACCTAGCGAGCCTTTGGTGGAGCTGGGACTAAACCCACAGCCCAGCCCAGCAAACTGAGCAGCCATCCACTGAGAAAGAAACCAGGGCTGGACCTGGCTCCTCAAGTGTTCTGAAGCTGAGCTGCACTAGGCTTTGCCTACCTTAGCCAACCTCCCCTCTGAGGCTACCAGCTGCAATACCGTGGAGAAGACCCTCGTGGCCCACTATGGGAACTACACCCTTAGATTCATAAGCACTAAACCCGCTCTGCTGAAATCAGACTATCACGTGGACCTTGCCCACAAAAGGGTCACACCCCTACTTCAATCACCAGAGCCATTCAGAGGGAGAAAGAAACAACTCGACGTGAAATAAACACGTACAAGACCCAAGTTACAGTGTAAACACAGATCTCAAACGCGGGGAAGAAAACTGCATGATTCTTTGGACTCTCTCTACCTCCCTTGCCTCATTTAGACTGTTTTTAACAGTGTTACTGAAGCCGTCAGGCTCTACATGCTTTCTCAGGGAGATCGCATTGTGTCTGGGAAACTGGAGAGAGAGATTTGTTTGCTGTTCGTGTTAATGATTTGCTCTCAGCACTCCAAGGCGGAAACGTCTCCCAGATAGAGCTTTCAAGCAAAGTTACCCATCTTTTAGCAAATTCGGCCTGAAAACAATCCAGCAAAAACAGAAACTCAAAACCATGATATGCTTTGTTGGAATGGGTTTGACTCTGTCTCTCCAAAAGACTCTCTTAAAGTCTTCGCCCAGCACGGAAAAATCTCATCAGTGTTCTGTGTCTGGAAGGGAACGGACCAGGGGAGGGAAGACAAGCCAAAATGGTGTCACGGAGTTATCTCTGATTGATGGACTGAGAAACAGTCTCTTTTCCAACCTAGTTCTTGGTGGGTGAGAAAAACAGGAAATGTTTTTAGGAAGAAAAGGCATATGCGCTCTCAGAGAGAAGATGCAACAGCGAGCAGGTGGCAAACCTATTTACCTCCCCGTGCCTGGGGGCAGAGTATCAGAGCGCACGTTGCTGGATGGAGAGATGCATCATGTGTGAGTCAAAAGGTCAGACACGCTGCAAGGCAAGCGGATGCAGATTTAAGTATATATATGTCAGGCAGAGGACGTGCCCATGGCCTCAGGGTGAGAACAGCCAAGATTTACAAAGGCATATGCCTGTACCATAGGAAAACTCGTGGAAAAAGAGTGGGAGAGAGGTGTAGATGCATCTCACTGTGGCAAATCTGAGCTGCAAGACAGAAGGAGAGCATATTCTGTTGGAGGAAAAGGATGTACCTGCATCACAACGAGGATGACAAGTTAAAGGTTTGCTAGAAAGATATTTGGGGCGCTGCATGAGAGTCTTACAGCAACGACAGGGTACAGTATATGGGATGCATTCAGATGCATATCGCATACAAGTGGCCATCTGGATGTCTTTGAGAAGCTGTGTTTGTCAGGGTGTGGGGAGAGAAGTCTTCTGCGCTAGCAGATGGCAGTGTGGAGGCTGAGTCATTAGGAGGCCTCAGGCCGCTGCATCTTACCCAGTCTGACATAGAGCACATACTGCATGGAGTCTCGGGGCTCGGTGTACAGGATGCTGCCTCGCATGCTGAGCCAGATGATTGCCATCTCTGCGATCATACAGCTGAGCAGGATGCCCAGGTAGCCTCTGCCGTGGTCCACCAGGTTCAGCGAGCAGGTCTCATTGGGGTTGTACACCAGCCCGAAGAGCACCACCGAGAGGATCACAAACCTGCCAGGCACAGACACGGCAGGTCACATCGTCCCACGGGATCGCATCATCATAGAACGGATTGGGTTAGGAGGGACCTCATAGCCCACCCAGTCTCAATCCCCTGCCGTGGGCTGGTTGCCACCTACTAGATCAGGATGCCCGGGATCTGCTACTTCAACTGTTTTGCCTGAGCCCTGTACAGTAACGCAGCCCAAACTCCAAGCCCCGGTAGCACAGGAGGATACGGGGAGATCTGGTCAGGCTTCCTCTTTGGAAATTGAGCTTAGAATAGCACTTATGCAAACAACCAGAGGCTGGAAACAAGCTGGCTGCTGTCAAAAATGCCCCATCCAAGCCTTTTAGCCGCGTATGGAAGCACAAGAATTACAGCTGCGAGAAGCAGAACCGGCAAGAAACTCGCGGAGGAATTCAAGCCATCACCCCGCTGCCTTTCTCACTTACCAGGTGGTATGCAGGAGGAAGAGGAAGACTGCTGGCAAAACGAGGTCATCGCTGCCCACAGACCAGCGACGGCGGAACACGACAATCCCTGGCATGGCTAGCGGGTCTCAGAAAGTTCAGCGGGCACGACGCTCACCTCCTAGGAAAGAAGCACAGACACCGTTGCCCTTCCTCACCCCCCACGACGGAGACCCACAGCCTCAGGTCAGCAGAAAGCCGGCATCTGAGCTAACCTACTCGACAGCCAAGATGGCAGAGCTTCTTCCTTCCAGCACTAGGAGGCATGGCACGCTCAAAAAGGAGAGCGCAGGAGGGGAAGGTGCTGTCTGAAGAGTGACAAGCGTTGGGTGAAGCAGGTGTGTAACTCGCCGCACGCAACTGCCACTCACTCAGCTCCACGAGATTAAAAGGAATCCTGTTAGGGCCACGTGTCAGTAAGAGGTCGGCTGATTTGGACAGGTTACACCGGTCTCAGTCCCCAAAAAGGCTCTATTACCTCTATTATTATTGTCCTTCCAAAGGCGTGCCTGCTGCCATCCCCTTCACTGCCAGCCCTCACAAGGCTCAGCGAGCCAAATCCCCATTAGCAGTTAGCAGCAGCGTTTGGGGAAGCTATTGACTGGCTCCCAGCAGAAAGCACTTACAGCCGAGGGAGCAAACTCCTAGGTGATCTCTCACTCAGCCACAAGTTGCACAGAAGAATCCTGCCAGCTCCGCATCTCCTTTGTGCTCACGCTGGCCCTGACAGGCAATAACAATGAAAAAGGTTGAAAGATTGAGGGGCTGGCTGTTCCTCCCCACGTTTTGTTTGTGCTCCTGTTTCTAAAGCTACACAAACCCTTTTTAAAAAAAGAAACAGCAGTGATAGAAGTCACAAGACTCTGCAGGGCTACCCAGCCACCTCCTCCAGCACAGCTTTCCCACACTGTTTCAGAGCTGCTGTGCACGCTCCAGTTTGCTCCAATCCAAGCCCCTGGGGTCGGACCAGCTCTGTCTATCCCTGCAGCTAGCTCACCCTATCTCCCTTCCGCATTCCTGGCACAACACGTTTCAACCCTCACCTGCAGCCTGTGAGGTTTTGTCAACCTCTGATTTCCTGTATCGCGCCTACGGGCGGTCTGCCCACAGCCACCACCACCGCTCACCCGCCGTGCCTCATGTACCACACCAAAAACTCAACTTGCACATGTCTCTAGGTGTTAAAACCAGGACGAACCGCAAGATCACACTTAGGTAGTTTGAATCTCAAAGTAACACGGGTGCTGGGTTGGTGAGCAGTCCTGGGTTGGTGAGCAAACCGCACGCTCCTCCGGCCACCTGGAGACTCCCAGCCTCGTCACCAACAGCCCTGCCACACCAAGAAATGGGCACCACAGGGCTGCCACTCATGGCTGCGTGCTTACTGGGCTACTCTGGGCTGCACTGCAAAAAGAGTCACGATTCATTTCCAAAGACTGCCTATGCAAAATCTAAACAGAGGTTTGAGGTCTTGCCATTGATTTGAACAGATAGGAGATGACAGAAGGCCTGAGATCGTAAAGCCTACAAAATTAAACAGCAGCAAAACTACAGTCGTGTCACTGTGATAATTCTGGCTTCATTCCAGGGCAGCAGATCATAGAACCACAGAACCATGTAACAGTTGGGTTGGAAAGGACCTTAAAGACCATAGAACCATGAAGCGTTGGGTTGGAAAGGACCTTAAAGACCATAGAACCACAGGATGGTTGGGTTGGAAAGGACCTTAAAGATCATAGAACCATGGGATGGTTGGGTTGGAAAGGACCTTAAAGACCATAGAACCATGAAGCGTTGGGCTGGAAAGGACCTTAAAGACCACAGAACCATGAAACGGTTGGGTTGGAAAGGATCTTAAAGACCATAGAACCATAGGATGGTTGGGTTGGAAAGGACCTTAAAGACCATAGAACCATGGGATGGTTGGGTTGGAAGGGACCTTAGAGACCATAGAACCATGAAATGGTTGGGNCATAGAACCATGAAATGGTTGGGTTGGAAAGGACCTTAAAGACCATAGAACCACGGGATGGTTGGGTTGGAAAGGACCTCAAAGTCCACCCATACCCAACCCCCTGCTGTGGGCTGGTTGTTCCCCACCAGATCAGGCTGCCCAGGGCCCCATCCAACCTGGCCTTGAGTACCTCCAGAGATGGGACACAAACCACTTCTCTGGGCATCCTGTGTCAGGGCCTCACCACTTTCCAGGTAAAGAATTTCCTCCTCAAATCGAACCTAAATCTCCCCTCTTTTAGATAAAAAACATTTCTCCTTGTCCTATCACTACATGCCCACGTAAAAAGTCACTCTCCCTCCTGTTTATAAACTTAAAAGAGTTGCATTTTGAGAAAATGCAGATGTGGCTCTAGCAGGGAGATGGGGAAGAAAACTGCAAGGCTAGAACATAGCCAGCCCTGAGACCAACGACCCTAGTTTAGCAACACCAAGAATCCCTTGCGGTGCTCCCAAAATTGTTCCAGAGAGCAAAAGATACCCCACACCTTGAAATCTACACCCTTCCGTGAGGAGCCCCAAGCTCCCAGTGCTGAAATTATTGGGGGG
>NC_034414.1:1567563-1586554 GCF_002078875.1 Numida meleagris | reverse complement strand
GGGGTGGAAATTCACGCAGGCACAAGCCCTGCATGCAAGGAGCCCAGAGCCCCGGCTCTCAGCTCAGAGTGAGAAGGATGGAAGCAAAAATCTTACATGGCCTGTGGTCTAGCCGTTGGGGATTCTTCTCTCCTATAAGGACGTTGCAGGGAAAGTGCAGATCCACGGAGACTGGCATCACGAGCGAAGGAGGGAACAGCCAATTCTTCTTGCAGTCACTGAAAAACCCAGCCAGCCAAGGGGAGCACGGCACAGCGCCTGCCCGCAGACAGAGCTGGGCATGGTCCTCGGAGCAACTCCCTCCCTCCCGGGCAGCCACCTCATTTATCCTGCGAGAGCCACCAAGCCAGGGGTCGTGACTCCCCCTTCCACACCCCCGACACCCTCTGGAAGGAAGTGACATCATCTCTATTCTAAGGAGATTGTGTGCGGATTGTGGGAAGGAGCTGGAGCGAAAGCGGGCGACACCGCCAGTGGCACGGAGATGGGAGGGAAGAGAAGGGAAGGGAAGGCTGGTCTCCACCCGTGGCACATCTCTGGCTCTGCAGGAAGCCCTTGGGCCCCGGCAGATGGCACGGGGCAGCGGTGCTGGGAAGGTGCCGGGGCCCGGCCTCAGCTCTGGCATGCACTGAATGGCCAGGGGGAGGGGAGCTGGCCGGGACACAAAGCGGGCACACAGAGGGGCCAGCCCGGGCTCAGAAAGGAGAGCCTGTTCCAGAGGAGCAGCCTCCGCTGGCCTTTTCAGCCGCTAATTCCTTGTGACATGCTCTGGGGTCCGACAGGATGTGGGGGAAGGGGAGAATTAGCTGTCTGTAAGGGAAGGCTTAGAGAAAAGAGCAAGGGAGAAAAATGCTACAGCGAGACAACATTCCAGCTAAACCTCAGAGATTTAGCCTAATCCAACATCCCATCACGTCTGACATTAGCCTCAGAAGAAGGTACACAAGAACAAGCAGAACACGGCCAAAGGAAAAGGGCTCCGCGCACATCTCGTACCGCAGGAGCCCACCCACACCGACCCACCCCCCCAGCAGGGCTGGCTTTGGGATCCGTGCCCACGCTGCCTTCCTGGGAGCCCTCTGCATCCACAGTGCTGCATCCCCACCTCGACCGCCCCACATCGTCCTCCTGGAGCTGCTCAGCCTCCCATGGCTCGCTTGCTAGTCCCGCAAAGCAGAGGACGCGAGGCCAACCCCATGTCAAAAACTGGATCCTCCACGCTGGGTACATCACCTGGAATGCCACCACTCAGGATTGCAGTTGTGAGCGCTTCCCCCCCCAGTGCCATACAACTTTCCCTGTCTCCTCACCACAGCAGAACCATGTTCTGTCCCTTGTTAAGCACGCAGGCATTTCTTCACCTTCTCACAGCTCGTGAAGCTCTCTGTGTCTCTTGCAGATGCCAAATCGTACTTGTTATACCAAACTCAAAAGGCATCGTACAATAACCACGTCTGTCGAATTCAGGTGACCAAAAGTGACATTCAGCATGATGAACCATACAGCTCCTGACCCTTAGATGCGTGCTGCTGCTTCATAAAACGCAAACCCTTCCCCTTGAAATGCAGCACCTCCAGCCCCAGCAGCTCACCCCAACCTGAACCTCACAAGCACGCCCCATGAGCAACGCAGGCCTGGGTCATCACCCCTGCAGCTTCCAAAAGCTTCTCGCTCCCATTGAGCACGCCTTTCCATAAGCACTTACTGTACTTGATGGAAATCATCGATCAGAACTTGGAACGAATTTTACTGGTCCTTGGCCAGCTCTTTTTAAAGGCCTTAAGCGGAGCTCTTCCGCTTTCTGAGCTCGGATTCTCACAATATGGGAATTGTTCTTTGCTTGCTGGGAGAAGCGGGCACCGTGGTTTCATCCTCGCAGAGCGTTTCGAAGTTGGCCAGAAGGTGTTTGCTTGGCTGTCTGCACGCATGCGGGCAGTCCTGCACCTCCTGCAGAACTCAGCACAAGAGCCGTTGCCGTACGACTCCCCTGCACAGCTTACCCCTAACAACCATTAGCAAAGAACGGCAGGAATAAGCCACGGACAGCAGAGAGAAAAAACATCTGGACCTTCAGCAAGTGCCTTCCCTGGATGGGAAGATCTCAGAGCATCTCACAACAAGGCACACGAGAGGTCGAGCAGAGGCTCACGTTGGAACAGGAAGGCAAACTACATGGTACACCAAAGGAGGACGAGCTCTTCCAAGCAGCAGCAGATTTTGATTCTCCTTTGCACTCGGTTTTCCAAGGAGAAGGAAATCAAGTGAGAAGCAGCGCCAGAGCCGCGAGACTAAGCCACGAGGTTAGAGAAAGGAAAGGTTCAGAGATCCTCCTGGGGCTTGGCACACTTCAGACGCAGCTCCCTCACCACAAGGCCACCACACTACAGTGACAGTGTCACCCGTACACAACTGACATGAGGAGGTTGGACCAGGACACAAAGACACAAAATGTAGAAGGTGGCACCGAGGGACGCGGGGTGTGGGCATGGTTGAGGTTGGACCTGATGATCTTAAGAGATCTTTCCCAACCTTCATGACTCTATGAACTGCAATCCTCCTGTCTGCTGGTGTCGGTTCAGAGCCTGTTCCTGGGACCACAGCCCCCAGGCTCCCCTAAGGGAGGATAAGGTGAAAGCAGCCTCACCCCATGGCCCCAGGATCACCAAGGTTCTTGCCCTGAACATCAGCAGGAACACAGTTTACCTCCAAACTTCAGATGTGTCAGCGAATTAAGTCTTCATAACTGGTCAAGAAACAACAGAAGCCAACAGACGGCCTCACCTAAAGATGAGCCACTCTACTGAAAGCCTAGGAGCATAGAAGGAGCACAATCTGAGTCTGCTGACATTAATTTAGTTAAAAACAACACCCAATCGGTGTATCAATGGCGACATATCTGCAACCACCTACATTTTGTGCTAGCAAAGCCCACAATCTGAGCTTACTGACAATTCCAAGCTTGAGCAAAAATAATGACCAAGTTGCTAGGGGGAAAAAAAGAAGTATTAAAAAGTGAAACTAATTTTGTATTTCAAATAGAACTTGCTGTTCTACAGGGTAATAAAGCCTGCTAATGTTTAATAGCAGGCAACCAGTGACGAGAGAAGCTTGGCTTCAAGGGGAAAGAAAAAGGATGCTGGAAATTATCGCTGGAAGAGCCTACACAGGCCTGTAGGCACAGCAAGCACCTCCAGCCTTTGCAGGCAATGCAAGCACAACCGTGGCCAAACCATGCTTGCAGATGAGTTACAATAGTTAATTTTTCCTGGAGCCAACCAACAGCGGGGATTGAAGTTCTGCAGGTTTTGTTGTCACGGCTGCATTCCAAATTTGTTAATTCGTGGTTGCAAACGACACGACGGTTCATTTGCACATTGGAAAACCAACCAGAGCTGGGTTAATTCAGCAAGGGCAAGGTGAAGTGGTAAGTGGCAAAGGAATGCATCAGATGCAATCGAGTGAGGCTTATCTGCCAGCCTTGTTTCCTTAAGCAAGCTATTTTCCACCGCAATCCTGACAATTCCATATCTGTCAGCTTTCCTCCATTCATCTGGAATGCTTATGAGATCGGCCACCTCGTAAAACAGGAGGAGAAAGTCAGGAACAGCGTGTTTCAAGGTGAAAATAAACAAATTCAGTGACGTTTCCCTGCTGCGGCTCATCTTGAAGCGACCATCTTTAGAAAGAAAGGCCAACTCCAGCCGCACTGAAAAAGAACTGCCTTTCTACGATGCCACAGGCTCCCTGGCTTCCTATTTCACGCTAGTGGGCAAAGTTTTCCCAATAACTTGACTCACTGCTTCAGGAATTCCCTAGAGGATGAGTCACATTCCAGGGAAAGACACCAGTCATTTTGCAGGAGCTGAATGGACCACCACTGCCAAGACGAGAGAAAAGTGAAAGAAGTGGGAGAAAGGAAGATCGCTGCCAAACCCGAAAACCGCGTGGTCAACACCGCTCCCTGCTCCCCTCCCCAAAAGCAGCAGGGCAGCACCAGGCCCCTGAGCAAGGCAATGGCTGCCAAGCGTGCTAAAGGTGTGAGCATTCTGTCCTGAAGTCACCCGGGGTGAAATCTGAACTTAGGAGCTCTCCTTTGATTGTTGGAAGTGACTCCAACAATTACGCTCTCGCCGCTCTCCCCTGCCATTTGTCACTGAAGTTGGCTTCTTACAACTCTCAGCACGTTGCCCTTCCTAAGGTGTCTTTTTTCCCCTCTACTCTCACTCACAGACCCAGGAATGCTGTTAGCCCATCTCACCGTGCTTTCAGAGTGACTCCAAGACCACGACGCCCTAGAAGTGGATTTCTTAGAGCCTTCACTGAGCATTAATCTACACTTGGGATACGCTGCGAGCAGAAACGTCAGCTATTCCTGCAAACACCTTCGACCAAACACAGTCTTGCTTAGAAAGCTAGCTCTCTGTTGCCATCATTCCCCCACCTCGACATAACTCTGGCTTCACACTAATAATATCCAAAGCTCCCAAAACCCTGAGTCCATTTTTTTTTTTCCAGCAGGATCCCGTGAAATGTCACCTGCTCCTAACACCCAGAGGAGGGCTCCCCTTGGTGCCAAGCCAGGCCACGCGCCCGTATCACAAACAGATCCAGTTTCCCTTGAATGTTTACCCTGGGACGTTAACAGACCAAAGATCAAGCACCAAAGAAATGAGCTCTCCCTGGCAAGGCGTTATCTGCGCTGCTGAGCACTGCAAGCAACACGAGGGTCAGCACAGCACCGACTACCTTTAAGGTGCATCCCGCAGGGCAGAAATACATCCTGTTTCCTAAAATCCCATACCCAAATTGTGAATTTCAGCTTGCAAGTCTCCTTGCCACGGATAACAGCAGCTAGATCACTTCACAGATACGTACGCCGTAAGGGGCCTTTCAGTGTGACAACAGAGCACCGCTGTCATCTGTCACAGAAACACAGCTACTAACTGCCCGCGTTCAAATACTGACCCTCTGCTGCTCTCAGTCCATCGCTGGGCGTGCTCAAAAGGAAGCTTTTCAGATGCTAAAGGAAACAGGCTTTCGAGGTAAGCGACGGCAGAAGGGCTTTATACTGACTAACGGGCTGTTCTCATCCCCAGCCAGCCCCTATCAGCACGGATGAGAATCCCTAGAAGATTCTTCAGCTGCATCAAAGCTCAAAGGGAACCTTGAAAGCCTGACTGCGTTTTCAGACACGGGCTTCTGTGGCTGCGACTTCAGAGAGGATCTGTGCTTCTGCTCCTCCCTCCGCACGGCTACCATCTCGGTGCGTGAGAACAACCCTTGAAATAAAACAAAGGATTGGGTTAACTATTCCCAGAAGAAAAAAATATTTCCTTATTCCTGCCTGGAGAACACAGACTTCTAAAGAAAGCTGCCAGCCCTGACCTGGCTCATGCAAAGCGTGCTAATTACAGCGAAAATCTGAAGCGAGCAAGAGCGGGAGGGAGAGAGAGAGCTAGACTGCAGCTCACACAAATGACAGCTTGAGCAAACTTTTCCTGCTGCTATAAATAACGCCCTGCAGGGCTCAGCGTGCAGCGGCCCAACTCCCAGCACCTCAGAGACCCCACAGCTTGGCCCCCAGCCCCAGAGGCAGCGGCAGCCCTGTTCACATCCATACACACGCTGCCTGCTGAAAGCCTCTCTTGTCTGCAGATTTGATGCGTTTCTCTCCTCTGGCAACCCACTCCCTCATTATGCTGTCATTCTCTTACTCCTTTTCCAGTCTCCACGTTTACTGTGGTTTCCCTTAATTGCACTGCTTTGCAGCTCTCCATCTCTTTTTCTCCACGTTTCTGTTGCTAACATGCCCCGGAGTACCCCAGCAGTGCTCCTCCTTCCAGCTGCTGACAGCTGTTCCCTAGCCCCAAAGGCTTGGTCCACCAGGAACCTAAAGGAAATCACTGCGGAGCGCTGCCCAGCTCACTGCACGCAGCTCCAACTCTCTCCTGGTTTCGGAAATGAAGCCCCACTTTCAGGCTCAGGGGAAATCAAAGCAAAGCAGTTTTCCTCCAGTTGGTAGTGCAGATAAAGATGTCAAAGCCACGTGCATGGAAGAGACAGGATAAAGCAGATGACAGTGCAGGTCCCACACCCCTGTGCCCAAGCAGACCAACAGCTTCCTCTTTGTCCTGGAAACGTGGCTTCCCAGTGTTTCCCCACTCACAGGGGAAGATACAACAAAGCTGGCATTGAATCCTGCCATATTGAAGTACCCAGACTCCTCCTGAATTTCAGCTTTAGATGCGTGTCTGAGAAGGCATAAGGTCTACTTCCAATTTGCTTACATAAGCAAGGGTGAATCAAGCCCAGGTTTCTCTGATCCTGTGTTACTTTTAAGCCATAACAAAGTCATATTTAAGAGATGCATATACATATGTTTATACACACTTCCCATCACCCAGAGCTCAAAGCTCTTTTCAGACAGAGCCTCCAATAGCTCTGCTTCTAAAGCCCAGCCCTGCTGACCAGGCCCCTCTGGCAGCCCAGCTGCCCTGACCCCCAGGCCTCATGAGAACCCCGTTCCCAGTGACCTTCAGAGGAGCAGAGAAAGCATTCCTTTTATTGAATGAGACAACTCAGTTCCACGTGGGCCCACAGGAATCCAACAAGGTTCAACAAGGCCTCGTGTAAAACACTGCATTGGGGTCGGGGCAATCCCAGATGCGTGCAGACTGGGAGAAGAACATGAGGGCAGCCCCTATGGAGAAGGACACGGGGGTCCCGGTGGATGGATCTCTGGATGTGAGGCAGCAGCGTGTGCTTGCAGCCCAGCAGGCCAACTGGAGAAGCTGTGGGTGCACTGTACCTGGAGACACCCAAGGCAAGGCTGGATAGGGGGCTGGGGCTTTAAGGTCCCTTCCAACCCAACCATTCTGTGATCCTATGGTTCCTGTTGCCACACAGCTTACGTAGACTTCTTTTGGCACTTTTGAGCTGCAGGTTGCAAACAACAAAATGTGGTGAAGTCACGCTGGCCTCTATTTGCTGATATTTCTAATCCACAGGAAAGAGCCAAACCATCTGGGAATAGCAGAACGTGACCGGTCCATTTGACAATTAATTCATCACTCCAGACCCTGGGTTTGGGACAGCTCATTACCATCTCTTCCCTCTGCTCCCCAAATCTGACAGCTCCGTGCTGCAGGCGGCACAGCCACATAGTCCTGTCTTCAGGCAGGGTACTTCACATTTGCTGACAAGATGCCAAATGAGCACTCCCATGTTCTTCAGGTGTCTGTCTCCTTCACGCACCATCCACCTGCACTTCTCCGCTCTCCCTCATGCAGCTCATGCATAAACCCACTGCCAGAGCACTCCCCAGTTGACTCCCCTTGCTCCTGGAAGAACAACATCACACCTGTTCATTCTTGCTATTTCATTTGAGGAGAGGGGAGCTGCAGCAGGAATACTCTGACCAGACATTCCTTGGCTTCAAGCAGTTGTACAGATGTGAACTGCCCGACAAAGACTACAATTATGGCTATTAACAAGCTGTACATAAGGAAATTGGGAATAATTCTTCCCCAGGCCCATGCAGCACATGAAATGTGGCCCAGCCATGCATAGGAGTGCACCAACCCTGGTGCTGCAGGCTTAGGACTGCTGCAGGAGGTACAAAAAAAGCAGCAGGACACTAGTGAGAACATAAATCCAAAGCAAGCTAACTAAAATATAGAGAAGCACGACAACAAGATGAAAGGGATCAGAGATCACAAAGGGGGACTGGGAAAGAAGCTAGGTTATCTTCTCCCTGCCAGAGAGAGGCGGATAGAATTTCGTTACAAGCTTCATCTAAATGTCATCCATCTGGGGCCAGTGAACTGCTGAAGAGAAAGGAACGAGAGTGGCCACCTTATCTGGGAGCAAATAACACGAGGAGATAGGTCAGACTACACAGCTCAGCCACGCAGCTCGCCTGGCACTCAGCTACAGATCCTCCTGGAAAAAAAAAAAACACATCCCAAGGCCACAGTTGGCCCCGCTGTGCTGTTCTTTTCCAAAAGAGGGTGGACCAGCGCAACGCGCTCATCCTAAAGCTGTCACCGGCGTCCAGGTCACTATTCCATGAGGAAAATGTCATCTCACCCAAAGAGAATCAGCGAGGTCATCCTCAAAACATCAGTAACTCAGCAGTTAGGAAAAAAGCAGCAACTTGACTTGTCCATCAGTGAGGAAGGACAGAAATCGACCCCCAATCTTTCTGTAGAAACTTACCAACACAGAGGGGGCTCGTCCCCACAGAAAGGGCAGAGCCGTGGCTCGAGCAGCCTTCCGGAAAAGGATGCATTCTCAATTGGATTTTCTGCAAGACCACCCTTCCTTGTAGACTGGTAGATAATTCCAAACGCTAAATGAGTCTTCACGCTCAAATTCATAACCCAAACAGGATTATAAGGGGGGGAAAAAAAAAAAAAGCTGTTTATTCAGATATATTCCAGGACAAGCGATTGGCTCTGAGCCAAGGCAGAGAAAGACAGATTTAGACCATTAGACAAGAAAGTACTTTTTCCTCTCCCGCTGTAGGCAATACATCATTATCCCTGTAATTAAATTTAGTGCCTTTGTGGCAATGTCTTCTGCAGAATTTATTTAAGTGTGGACTTTTTTTTTTTCCCCCCTCCTCTCCTTTAACTACAGTACAATTAACCATCAAGCGTTCACTCATTTCAAGCTTTTCAGTCGGGCTTCAGAAGTCAAGGCCTTGGTGGGAAGGCTGTAATCATCTTGGAATAGAACACGAGCACAAGACCTGTGGTTTGGGAACTCTTTCACCTTTGCCAAAAGTGAATTTTCAAAGCTTGAAGAAAAAAAGAAAAAAGCCTTTAGTTGACATTGTTCAGTTACAGCACTTGATTCAGATCCTCATCCTTGATGAGAGCTCGAAGGCCTCAGAACCATACCATATAGCAATTAACCTAAGTGATTAATATACAATGAAGCACCCAACTATCAGGCAAAAGCCTAACCCAGGTCTCACATCTCCCGCATCACAGAATCCTGTGTTACTTCCTCCCTCAATTTCTGGCACTTGGATTCTGAATGCAGGCAAACAATCAAGCCGAGTTCTTTTCTGGGCAACATGGGAAAACATTTCCAGACTTTCCACACAGTAATTACAGGAGTCGTGCCCACATTCTTGCAGAAACCTTTTGTTTGACTTCAACTCTGCACAGACCTCAGAGACCACCAAGCCTAGCCCACAGCACTGGCAAACCACGTCAGCTTTGACTCAAACTGAGATCTTCTGTGCCTACCACAAAGGCAACAACTGCCGAAGACGATCGCCTTGTCAGATGGCTCCAATTCTTCTCCCAAAATAGGACTGTACTCACCAACTCCGAACAGGGGATCTCCTCAGCACTCACTCACACATCACAGGACCAACCGCAGCTAGATGCCAGGCGTCTTCTCGCAGCTCTTCACAGTGTTCCTGGAGACAGCCCCTCCTTCAAGCAGCACGCTTCCTCTAGTCACAAACCTGGGCCTCTGGCATCAGACTGCCAAATCGTGGCGACCTCAGGAGCACACGCTTGCTTCTCTTCAGTCTCTTCCCTCTGTCCAGCTGCAGGAAGCCATCGGGCAGCTCCGTTTTCCACGCTCCTTCCCTCCTTGGAAACTCGTAGCAGCACCGAGGTGCAAGACACTAGTAATCCTGCTGCATATGGAACTCACCATCAGAAGCAGCTAGCGATTAGTTTATGGTCGGAAGCAAGAGGATTAAGATCTCCTTTGTACACGTTAGTGCCACTATTCATATGACCACCTAATTATTTCGTACGTCTTGGGATGCACAAGGTTCATAACATCACGTGGCAGAACACCGCACGGATAAAGGAGGATTTTCCCTTCGCTGCAAAGAGAACTGCAGAACACACAGATGCAGGAAGCACGGCCAGCTGCAGCATTCAGCTCTGAGCACTGACTTGCCCGGCACACGATGGATTTGAGCATTCTTTCAAGTACAAATAACAAAGGCCCATAGGCTTCTTCCTTCCCATGTACTCTTCAGCCACACTCCAGCATCACAGCGTCCGTCTGAAGAGCTGGACTATCCTTCAGCTGAGAGAATCATGCCAACAGGCCAAAACAATCACTCTGGAACAGAACTACTGGTAGAACGACACCATAAGTAATTCACTGACAGCTCAATGATCTCTCCTGGCACCGCTGGAACTGTAAAGATGTTCCAGCCAACAGAGTGAAGTTCATCTGGAGAAGGAAAGTAGTATATAAAGGACACCGGAACGACCCCAGCACCTTTCCACATGCACACTGCAGTTTGCTACACATCTTCTCTCTCCTTCCTCACCCCCCAGGACTCCCATTCTTTACCCTAATTACCCAGGGAGGGAAACAAACAGAAGAAAATGGGAGATGTATGCATTTCCAGCAGCAGGAGGCTGCGTTGGAAAGAAGATTTGGCTTCTAAGATGTGTTAGGTTATGGGATAAACCTTCCGATCCCATCGGACGGATACAGGTTAGAAAACAGTGACGTTCTCAGGACAGAAGTCAAAGAATCCAGAAATAAAACATCAAACGGGAGGAAGGAAGGAAAGAAGTCAATGACTGAGTCAGCAGCAGCCAGCCACCTTCACACAGCACCCAGGCATCATGTTCTGCCCACGCTGCCAGCAGGGCTGAGGTGACCCTCGTGCCATCTCTCCCTGCCGGCCATCAGAGCCAGGTGCCACAAGCACACCTCCAATTTTCCCTCAGGTGCCTCCAGCTTCAGGGCATGACAACTTCAGGGCAATCTGATGAGATCTGGTGCCGACCGTTGCAGTCAAGGGCAGTATTTTTAGGATGGGTTTCTCTCCCTCCACCAGGAAGCTGAAGTCACGTTCTTTAAATAGCTCCACATCTTCAGTAGGTGCCCTTCGTATAAGGTTGCAGAGAAGGCAGAGCGATCCTCTAAATGAACCACTCGAAAGCTTTTCTGTACACCTAACTTATCTCAAATTGCATTTTATCATGCAGGTAATACATGAAGCATAAGGACTACAAGGAAATGATATCATTTCCACTGAGCACCCCCACACAGCTCAGCACCAGGTGTGAGCCACACCGCTGGCCTTGCTCGTTGGCCAAGCTGTGTTGACTTAGCTACAGGTCAAAGAACCAGGATGCGCAGCTCAAGAATTGGGCCTGTGTGAAAGCAACATCAAAGGGCAAAACGATGGGTTTTACTCACATGAAAGGATCCGTTTTAATACCCGAACACCTTCTTTCCCTGAGCCTTCAGCTACCGTGACAAACTGCTAAAGCCACGTCCTGCATGTGCTAGAAAGTGCCTTGAACAACGGGCAGCAGCTGGAAACCAAACAGCCCTGAACATCAGCTCTACTTTCAATGGGGTTGAATCAGAAGTATCTCATCGGGAACATGCGTTCAGACCAGGCTGCTCACCTTGCTTCCCCAAGCACCACTGCTCTGTGGAGTTTCTGCATTCTTGGCCAGCAGAATTATGCAGTCTAAGAGCACCGAGCTGCTGGCTTAGCCAGCAGCAGTAGGGCAGGCTCATGCAGCTCGTTGCCCACCTTGTAATTAACTCCATGGTCACGGAGCAGCCTCGAGGACACTGCACAAAATCCCATCTCTTCAGCAGAGAAAAACGACAGTTGGGGGAGAACGCGGTGTATTTGTTTCCCACTCCAACCAAAAATGCAATCTTTAGCCCACCTTCCTCAACAAACTCCCTTAGATTTGAGAACTCAAGCCCTTGCATCTCCTATCTGTTCCCATAGGAACCTAACAGCCACAACTGCTTCCAACCTCATCCCTTCTCCCAGTAGCAGACATATCAGATGAAGTCTTGGTAACCTTGCTTCTCTGCAGCAGGAACATTATGCATATTTGAAGAGATAACGATTCTCATCTCTTCCACCCCTGCTCCCTATAGAACAGGAGAGTCACTGAGACAAAGAACTTCCTCTTCTCCTCCTCTACTACGTGGCACCTGCCATTTTTACCTCTCCAAAGACCTAAGGATTTCAACAAAAACTCCCTTGTGAAGCAGCTGCATCAGGAAAACTCCTGCAGAGCCGTAGCGGGGTGGGTGCAAGGCAGCTGAGCAACCCTGCTACTTTCACCTAAAGCACAAGGAAGCCAACGGGCACGTCGCTGGGATGCAGGATCTCCTGGTTCTCTGGGCTGTGATGAGCAAGAGTCCCAGCACGCTGCTCTCAGGCACTGCCCAGTGCTGGTCTGGCACATCCAGCAGCAGGAGACCAATCTGCAGCTCCTCCTGTCAAAGCAAAAGCTGTGAGCACGGACACGCTGGCATGACCAAGTAGTTCACACCAGGAAAAGGAACAGGGGGTTCCCTCACGCTCCCCACCCAATTAATATTTGAAGAAGGAAATCAAGCGTGTTAGCCAAACGAAGCCTGTTGAAAGTTCAACTTGCTCTTTCTTTGGGAGTGCTCAGCTTCTGGTCTGAACCATGAGGCCTCAAGAGCTGTATTTAATCATGCTCACCAAAGGGAGTGTTCTGGCATAACACCAGGTAACTTCCAGTCGAACGGTTTGCAAAGCAAATCCACGTTAACACGGCAATTTTCATGTCATAAATCAGGTAACTCGAAGTGAGAAAGTTCCTGACTGCTTTACCCACACCCTACTCTGCATTTGCACTCAAAAGGATTTCATTTCACGACTGTGATAGACAGAGCAGCGACACGAAATGCAATCGAACCTGCAGGCAAAAGCAACCAGCACCACTTCTCCCCGTCCTGCTTAGCTCTGTTATGCTCCTAAAAGCACGCCTTGCTGCCTAGTGCTGACATCACACAGATGAGAGGCCCCATTCCTCGCGTGCACAGTCAGGTGGGAAGCAAGACAGGAGCTTTCTGTCCTTGGCCATCTTCTGTTCCATTCAAAACCCTTCCATTACACTGATGTCAAGTCTTCCTTTGTCTTTAACGAAAGGAGAGTTAAGTAGAGAAGCAATCAGAAAAGCAGAACTTTTCAGAGGACAAATATAATGGCATCTCGGGACATGAAGGCCGTTGGCTTGTCCACTGCACATCGTTAGTGTCTTAAAGGATAATGAGCTCAGAGAACAGTCCAGGATATGCAGTGCTGCAGACTTGCACATTCCCTTCAGCAACTCCATCCTCTCCCCTGCTCACCCAGGCAAGCTGCCTCAGTCTCTGCAGCAAACAGAAGCACTCGTGCACCCAGAAGATGTCATCCAACTGACTTTATATGAACGTGCACGCTCTCGTTTCAGAGAACACAGCGAATTTCCTCCTACCCTCTTGCCAATAGGAATATTTCTGAGAGACCAGCCATTAAAAGCAGCCTCAGGACAGATCTGCTACTTCACCTCCCCGGTTCTGCAGCACAGCCTCAAAATACAGAGCAACAGCAACTTCTTATCAGGCTTTCATTAAGCACCATGACAGAAGTTCAAGTCCCACAAAGACTCATTTCCTCTTCTTGCTCTCGATGCTGAACGCTTTGTTCATTAATCCCTGTCTCCGCAAATGCCTGCTGTCTGAAGACTCCCACTGAACGCTGCCCAGCCACCCCGAGCTCCTCCATTTGCAGGCCTGCAGGCACACAAGGGTACAGGAGAACAAAGAGCTGGACAAGCTCTGTGCCAGCTCAACGGCTCGCAGCAGCACGCTCCATTTCTCTGCTCCTCACCGCTCCCACTCGAAGGAAAAAGACCATTTCTGAGGTGACACCGTCCTCTTGGGACCCGCTCAGAGCAGTTCATCACAAAATACACGCTGCGTGTCCTAAAGAATAAAGATATTACCAACCTCAAGGTTCCTCATGGGAGGCTTGCATGACATTGCCCCAAAACGGCCTGCACTAATTCCCCCACCTTCATCCAAGAGGAAGAAAGGGAGAGCGAGGCCTCCGAGAACTGATGCAGAGAGCTGGAGTCCTATAAAAAGGAAGGTCAACAATTAACTAATCAACTACACGCAGCCAGCTAAGAGATTTCTCTCAGCCTCTTCTAAGCCAGCAACGACTTGGAGGCACATCCAGGGCAGCTCTGCATTTGTCAACGTCCCAGTTTCCTACTGAGTTAAAACTGAATACCTCAGGGGCCACGATCAGATGGGTTTGCTCTTCGAGAGCTGGAAAGGACACGTCTTCCTTTTTTCTTCCCTGTTGATTTTTGGGGACGGAAAAAGACTCGATTCCAAAAGCAAAGCACTGAACCAGGGAGAAAATAGGAGATTTAGAGAGGGGAAAGGGATTCCGGTGGAAGAACGACAGGGCTTCCTGCAGGGAGGAGTTCTAACAGCACAGTTCCACGAGGGCATTTTGCCCTTCACTCCACTCATGTCACTGGGGTTCGAGGAAAGCTGTACTCTTTCCGATTTTAGAACACGCAGCTCAGGAAAGGCAGCTCTCCCTCCCTGCGCTCTTCATTGTTCGTGTGCCAAGTGGTTTTAGCCTCAAATTAACCTCGGATGGAAGACTTGAAAGAGCAAGCAGCTTCTTTCTATACTGGAAAATAAGGGAAAATGGCAAAGGTGAGAGCAAGAGCAATCCCGCAGCATTCATATAGAGGACCTCTCATTAAAGCAATCTGTCACTGTTTTCCATACGTCCTGCTCAGGGAAGAGCACCCAGCACAACGTAACAGAAGTCACAAATGGCTGCTTCTCGGCTTTCTTTTCCAACAGAGCAAATGGGAGCTTTCATTTCCTCTGCCAGGGCACCACGGGCACGCCACCCCTCTAAGGAAAGAGGCTGAGGTTCTTATCTGAATGCTCTCATTTAGCAAAGTGGTTGTCAGCAGCAGACGCTTGGATGCCATGGAGATGGCGACAAACAACTGAATCAGACAGCACAGCAACAAGAGGGGTACTGTAGTGGAAGAGGTTCGAGCTGAGGACCTTTTCAAAGGAAGGACACACATCTCAGCAGGGAGGAGTCCGCAACACGAGACACAGACTGCTGGGCTAGAAAAGCTTCTCCCCTTCACAGAGCCATAGGATGGCTTAGGTCGGAAGGGACCTTAAAGCCCACCCAGTCCCAACCCTGCCCATGGGCTGGCTGCCCCCCGTCAGCTCAGGCTGCCCAGGGAACCGTCCAGCCTGGCCTTGGGCACCTCCAGGGATGAGGCAGGCTCACTTCCCTAAGCAGCTGTGCCTAGGTTGAATTTGGATGAAGAACACTTCTGACAGGTTCTGATACAGTCCACTAACGCAGTACATGAGGTGACAGAAGATAGGAATTGCTTTATTTAGGACAATCGTAGGCTGACTGAGATACTGCAAGCTCACACAAAAGCATGTGACTCGCTCCTCTGTTCCAGGAAGCGAAATAGTTAATTTCCCACGAGAGAAAATAGCAGAGCTTTGCAAGATCATTTAGCAGATCACATGGGGAAAAGGCAAGCCTCCAGAGGCTCAGACTTCTGAGCTGGAATCTATATTCCAAAAGCGCATCGAGGCTTTATCTACAGCTGTAAACACCAGCAAGCATATCAAAGAAACTGCACCAAATCATTTCTATTTTCCTTTGGGACAGATGCAGAGCTGTGTCCATTCCAGCTTTACACATCAGAAATCTGAGAGAAAGCTTGTCGGGGAGAAACACGCGTCAAGTTTTCACCCGTAGCCACCTGCCCCTTTTTATTGTACTCACTGCAACGACACCACACAAGGTACTGAATTTCACCACTTGTTCCTATTAGCCAGTACAATTTTACTTCAGCTGGCCCAAGGGATTCACCATTTCACTTGCAGATCTGTTGTTTGACACTAGGATATTCCACTTCACTGTACGCTGCTCCTTCCAAGCTTGCAGTAGTGCTGCAAACAGTTAATTGCCTTCTCCAGCAGCCCAGTTAAGGCTATGTGAGTTTCATAACGCACTTGGATCCAGATGCCAGGCACCATATGACAAACTCAGGCACTCCAACAAGCCAGCAGGATGAGAAGAGTGCTCAGCATCCCGTACTACAGAATTACACGTAGAGCAATCACACTCAGAGGAGACGGGACGCATAGCGTATTGTCAGAGAGCACGGGGACACCTAGTAAATACAATTTAGGTTTTCAGGTTTCCTGTGGACAAATTTTGCCCATTTTTTCCCCTAACTTGCATCTCTTCCTATTGAAAAGCTCCAAGCTAGATAGATCCTGCCGCAGGCAAACGTTGAAGATTTTTTTTCCCCCTCTGATTTCTCCTCAGAAAAAGAAAAGCCACCAAGTGTTAGCTTGAAGGTGAAGGGATACAGCTCTAACCTGAAGTATCACAGCCATTCCCTCCACCACGAAAAACGTGCCCTGCGTGTTTGTTTTGGCAGGCACGGACTTGAATGACATTACCATGCGTGCACACTTCAGAATAGAGAAGAGACCTGCACAAAGCTGCAAGTTAAAAGCTTGATTTACTCAAGAAGAATCTGTCCCGGCACGAATAAACATCCCACAGCTATCCACACATCTCAAGAGTCCCATTGTCAGAGTCCAGATAACATAAAGGGCACTTTCATAAACCACAGAGTCTTCCTTCTAAGAATCAGCTGGCCCCCACAGCCCTCTGAAAGCAGATGAAAATGATTTGTCTGCTCCGAGCATCTCAATGGCTGTCTTACAGAAAATGACTTCCTCCCTCCCGAGCTGGATCCAGCAGCGGTTTTGTACTTCCTTCATCTGCTGGATCGTGGTCAGAATCAGAGCGTCAGCTTTAAGCTGTTAATTGCCACCTGGGTGGCACGTTGCAAAGGGAAGTCCTCTCAGACCGAAAGCAGGGTGCAGGCACATTGCCCAACCTAGAAACCACTCTGGTAGTTTGTGAGTCCCGAGCATCCTTCCCCCCAGCAGCAGTCACAACAGAATCCCTGCTGATTTAATACAAGAAAGATCACGACACTGCAGGCGAGGCCTTAAGTGACTCAAAGCCCCCTATCACCTACCCAAAACCAAGCAGCGTACCAAGCATTTTGGGGTTTATGCTCTCAAATGTCAGCAGTCCTGCACTTCCTGCAGGCCTTCAGCTTGCCTGAAAGGCACCTGTGAAGCAAAAAGACTGAGATTTGCGTTGCTTTAAGAGAGTTTTCTAAGTCACGGAGGCTCAAAGGAGCGTGTGAATCCTGTTTGCAAAGGCATACAACTCTACTGTACCACAGAAACCAAAGTGACCTAGTTTTGAGGCTCTATCTCAAGATTAATTCGCTCCCAGGATGAGGCTGCACCTGAAATACCCCTCCGCCCATTTCTGTGTTTGGTACTGTAAAAAGCCATCAGAACATCTGCATCTTCAGCACCCTAGGACTAAGGCTTGCAAGCTCCATTCCCACCGAGGGAATATTTCTGACCTTCTCACTTTTCCTCCCCGAGCAGCACGTTTCTCAATTTTAACCACTCAGATCATAGTGTTGCACAACTGCTCCTTCCTAGGGCTGGAAAAGAGGAACGGGCAGACACAGCAGAGGGAAGTTCGCCCTTTTCATTGCCCATTTCCAGCAACTCCTAAGCCATCAGAAGCCACAGACATCCTAGTTTCTGCAAACACTGACACATCCAGTGCCTTGAAATGGAACCCTGACCAAACCTCCTTTCACAGGACAGCACTGCCAAGGTTGGTGCAGCAGTCAGTACTTCCCAACACCAAGCCCAGAACTTTGCAGCATTCCGCAAAGGGAGGAAAGTTATACAAACACAGCAGAGATGGCGAGCCCCAGAGAGTGATCCGAAGGGGAATGTTTGTCCTGCTCCTTTCTGAATTTTGGTGACAGAAGTTCCATACTCCATCCCTCACCTACAGCGTAGCCGGTGCTGCTGGCGTTTCTTCCTGGATCTTGCCCGTTAGCCATCACAGGGCTGCTTGCCTGCACATTCACCAGGCTGAGCAGTAATCAGATCAGCAGCTTTAAGAACCCAATGCAATTTTTATGACACAGAAAGCTAACGCCTAGCACCACGAATAGCTTCACCTCGATAACGCTGGCTATTTTCAAGACCTCCCGGCGGTGACCAACTCCTCCCCAACCACACACAAAACCTCCTCCACGGGGTGGACGATTCCCCACACGCCACGCATTCCACCGGAGCAGATGTCACAAAAGCCAGAGATTAAAGAATCTGTCTTTGCAAAAGCCACTTCCTACAGTTCCACACCACCTCCCAGCCGTGGCTATTTTTAAAACACCTAGCCCGACCGCAGGATCTCCCAAGCTTCTCCTCCCTCAACCAGGAAGCGGCAGGCAGCGGGATGCAGCCGCGCACCCCCGGGTAACGCAGGCTTTTACCCCATCATCTCCTCCTCACCTTGGCAGAGGGAACGCTTTCCCCACAGAACCATTTCCTTCCAGCAAACCAACCCGTTAAGCCGAGATGGGAGGCTTTCAACACGCCGCATTTACACCGGCGTATATCCTATCTTTGGCAATCACCGTGCTATTTCCCCACTCGGAACCGGCTCTCAGCACCAGGACCTGCAGACCCAGCAACCGCCAGCTCCATGCTCCCCCACGTCCCAAGCAGGCAGGCGGCAATCCCCACAATGCTCACAGCACGGATTCTGGAAGCCTGGCAACGCCCCGGCTACAACATCTCGGTGACGCATCCCCTTCAGAAGCAGGCACATCTCTGACCTTAGCTAGGGCCGGGGTTCTTCGCTCGCTGTAGCAGACGCATGGCACAGGAGCGCTCGTGTTGCTGGGGAACTCCTCCAGACGCCCGTCCCTGTGGAGATGCAACCAAGGCTGAGAAGGAGAACCCATGTGTCACACCCACCGGCACTCATCCCACCTCTCTCACGGGCGGGGAGCGACGGCACGGCCAACACGGGGCCACCGAAGCCGCCCGCAGGGAAGGACCAGCCCTTCCCACAGGGCCACAACGCTCTCAAAGGAGAGCGGCCTCCAGAGCTGGAAGCTAAAGGGCAGCAGCGACAGTCTGCGGGACACGGCTCCCCCGGCTCCAACGAAGCCCCGCGATCAGCCCCAACCCCAGCCCCCGCCACGTCAGGCCTAAGGGCTGGAGGCCTCCCAGGCCGGCACCTGCCGCA